>NW_026596039.1:9368319-9433980 GCF_907164565.1 Psammomys obesus
AAAGAAAGAAAGAAAGAAAGAAAGAAAGAAAGAAAGAAAGAAAGAAAGAAAGAAAGAAAAGCTATACCCTCATTCCGTATGACATGATTTTGGGTCATGATGGGATTTCTGTCTTCTTTGTCATATTTGGAGTTTGTGACCATGGCCCATGTGATATGGTTGCAGCTGTTTCTTCTTCAAAATTAACAGCTGAGGTTTACAGAATGATGACCTCATAGAGTTAGTCCAGAATGCCTGAATGACCTGTCACACAGCTCACCTGCAGGGGCGCCAGGAGAGATCTAGATTTGCAAAATCAGAGGTAGTAACAAATTGTCAATTGCTTTTCCATTCTAGCAGGTAATTTCATTAGAGGCAACGCTTGCAGTCTTAATAACTAGTGTGCCCAGTTTTATCCTCTTCTGTTATTGGCAGTCTCAGTACGGAAACAGAAACGGGGGGTTATATACCAAAGAGACTGTAAAAATAGTGAGGAGGCATCTGCCAACCAGCTTTGCTTGTGATTTTGTTGCTTGTCTGTTGTGCCTTCTATAAACCAAAGAAATCAGGCATGCAAATGAAAGGAAGCCATCTTGGAGCAGCTGATTAGATGGCCAGGGCCATACATATGTAAAATTAATGCTTTATCTATGTGTATTTTTGAGGTTTCTGGCCAGTTGTATAATTTTTGATGTAGTTAACCACTAGCTGTATATATACCCAGGGAGTCTATTGCATTTTCCTACCCATAAGCAATTACAAATTATTCAGGTTTATATCAAATAGACTTCATATATATTCCAAGGCAAAAATTCAATATGAAATACAGTTTAGCAAACATATAAGAAAATAATTGAGAAGTACTTCCCTTAGGAGGGTCATGTTGGTGATGTTGGTTGGCCAACACACTTTTCTACTGCCTATTTCAGCTGTAAGAGACATTAACAGAAAGATACCTGAATAAAGAGGCCTCACACACAAGAAAAGCTCCGAGACAAATCTTTCCTGTTTGATTCAGGAGCAGCAAATCCTTTTTCCACAATGCAGTATTTTTAGCCTGTCATGTTGTGATCCTCTTTTTCCCACCTGAATTTAATGTGCCATTTGTTTCTTCTGTTCTTTAAAAAAAAAAAGAAAAAAATTAGTTGAAATTTCTTTCCTTTCAAAGCACATTTAAAGAAATGAATATATGCCTCTCAGTTAGGTGGTAGAAAGGAAAATGAGTATGAATGTGTGTTTTCTGTGAGGGTTTTGAGTGCAGTAATAGGACCTTTTTAAGCTCTACTGTACAGGGAGGTGAGCGATCCATCAAAGGCACAGTCTTGGATTTGGGTCTTCTATTTAGATTAGGAATGTTAAGAAAGATGGATGGTAAATGTCTTTTAGCTGCGTTGTCCCCAAAACATGAAATGAAATCTAAAGACTCTCAAAGAAGGTTTCAATTACACTAGCAAATGACTTGAACAGGGATTGGGGAAGGGGAGGTCATGGGCCAATGGAATGCCAGTTGTGGATTTATATTGTTCCAAATGAAAACATTATTTCCATTAACCCCTTTCCACTAGTGCCTCCACCAGAGTTATTTTCAGATTGTACATTGGTAGGTGTTAGTCACACTTGACGGAAATACCTTATCACCACCGTGGATTGCACAGCCTTTCCATGGCTGTGTTTTTCTCCCTCGCCATCGTCAACACACAGCCCCAGTTTGCGTTTGGCTAGTCTTCTAGAGGTGTACTGGAATGCCTGTGTTCTCCAGACCCAATTTTCAAATGCAGCAGTAAGCTACCCAGTTGTAAAGAACATTTCCACATGGTGTAATTAACAACAGTATAAATGGATTCTGATTGTGGCTTTCTATGATAAGCTTATAGATTCCAGATCACAATGGGAACTGGAGTTTTAGACAGGGAAGGGGATGATTACAGGTTTAAGAGTGACTCTCAATGGATTTGCCCTTAACTGTCAATGTGGATTTCAGTATGTTTTTTTGCCCCTTATGGCAAATAGAGGAAAGAGTTGGTAAGCAGAGGATGGAACCTCCTTGTCATGAGCCAGCTATACGATGCACTCAGGGCAGGCACTTTATAAGAGTGCCATTAATTTGAATAAAACAGGAGAAGGTAGGTACTTTGTACATCCATAAAGCACTGAAGGGGATAAATCCAATTATCTGTTCAATATTTAATGGCCATAAAGTTAAAAATTTTAAAGGCAGTACCTTGGAGACTGCTTAGTCAATTCTGTCCATATTATTTTTGACATTCAAAAGTCAAGGTAGAATAGCCATATCGATGGCTGCATTCATTGCGCTGGTCTACCGATTTAGTGGCGATGACCCTGGGTTTGTGATTCTCCATGGAGATCTGTTGCTGGGTTTGTGGAACACCGCCTCCCCTCCCCAGTCCATTTAGGGATTGTAGGGTCTTCTGAGATTTTAGGATGTTCCTTTTGTTTCAGATCCTTGCTGTTGTCTCTTGGTATGAAATGTAACTACAGTGGACACACAAGTCAAAAGCAAAAGAGCTAGGATAAAAGCCCACAGCCTTTTAAGAAAGTAGGATTTCTTTAATATTTTAAACATTCTTATCTGAGAAACTCTTAGAAATGCCTTTAAACCCCAGTCCTATCTTTATAGATGTTTTATACACCCTGTGTATTTTCCACACTTACGGTGGGGCAATTAGTTAATGTCTTAGTTCCTCTAGATCTGTACTTCGCCCTGTGCAGATGGGCTTTGCTCTAAGTGTGGTCCAGAGGCAGCTGGAAAATAAAGCTTCTATGGAAATCGATGCAGTAGCCACGGGCGGGATGGGTGTCAATGTGACAGAGTGATCTTGAGATATGCTCTTCTTTATTCCTGCCTATTAGCTGCATAGGGACTCAATCAGCCATTAACATGCTCTCCCCTCATGTAGAAAGAAGTGTGGCTCACTGTGTTTCCCTGCACTCCCCCTTTTCTTATTATGGTTTGTGTTTTTTGTTTTTACTTGTATATCCTTCAAGCCCTCTACCCCAACCTCTCTGCTGTTTGCTTGCTGGGTGTTGGGTCCTTTCCATGTGGCTTCCATTATTTTTTCCTGTAGCTTTTCCTCTTACTACTTACTTTTAAATTCATGCTATGGATAGATGAGTGTTGACATGAGACAGGTGCACAGCTGAAATGTGTTGAGGGAATCACACGGAAGGCCACTTTGAGGGAGATTAAAGAAGCAGGTTAGTATACTGCATGGGTTCTGAGACATAAGAGGCCTGTTTTGTCTTAAGATGTGTCAGGCCCTGAAGAAGGGCCCGCCTCTGTGGGCTCCTTAAGCCACCTGGGTTTTTCCCAGGGAATCCACACAAAGTCTTTCTCTCTCTTTCCTCTTTTGCTACCCATTTCCCTTGAAAGGGACTGTTGCTTTGCTCTGCTCTATTTTCAGATGCAAATTCAGCTTATTTCTGTCACATGCAAGGTCTCTCAGGATGGTGCTCACTGAAATCTAAAGCCATTTAGCTGTCCTGGATCTTACAGTTTTAAGTAGATTGTTCCGTGTCTTGCTCCGAGAGCCTTGAGTGATTTGGCCGTTAAACCAGCAGAAACCTTTGTTTTCTCAGTTTCCTGTTAAGAAAATGAAGGTGAGAAAATAATGATTTCCTGGATAATTCAAAGAAAAGATTTAACATACAAATCCCTAACATGCTACTGCACAAGGTCTTCCAAATCAGCTTATGTCACACTCAGCATGATAATTGTTAAACTCATTTATTTTTAAAGAGCTTTTATATGTGATACATGCTGAAAGAGCCAAAAGGAGTGGGACATAACACCACGCTTCTGGACTGTGACACATAACTTTCTGAACTGTTACTTGAGCTGTTTTCCTTGTTTATTTGTTCTTGATCTATACAGTGCGTTGGTGGCAACCTTTTTGAAGGGAAGAACCCCTCCTTCTGCCCTTCATACTCTCAGAATAGTGTTTCCTGTGAGTTAAGGGGAACTGTCTTTCTATTGCCATTATCATTTACAGAATATTTCTCTTTTACCTTTTTTTTTTCCTACTCAACATCACCTAAATTGGTGTTGGCAATGAAATCACAGATTTGTTGGGCTGTATCCTTCTATATGTATTGAGATTAAAATCCCAATTATTAAAACGTATGAAGCTTATGTGTGACACTTAAAATTCCCTTACATGTATCACATGTGAGAAACACCGTTCTAGCGTGCTTCTGCACATTTTCAAGTTTGATGAACATATGTGCAATTATGGGAGGAGCAGGGATAAAATTCATTATGGACTCTGTATATCAAGCCCTATTTACAATAACTTATATGTTGTTTTTTTTTTTAACCTTATAAGTCTGGCGAGGAAAATGTCCTTCAATTTCACATAAGAAAATACAGGGGCAAGATAATTGTGGTTGCTCATCTCTCCTCTGGGAGGCTGAGGCAGGAAGATTACCACAACTTTGAGGCCAGCCTGGCTACATGAGAAGTTGCAGGCCAGTCTGGACTACCTAGTAAAACCCTGTGTCAAGACAACACTAAGGGGAAGAAAAAAACTGAAGCACCAAACAGTTGAGTGACCTTCTCAAAGTCAAATAGACAGTGTAGTGACAATGAGAACTAAAACAGGAGCTGGGCTTTCAGTAATTAGTGAGTTAGCCATGTGCATTCCCATAGCAGTCTGCTCTGCCTATGCTAGTTCTGAGTGCTTGGAGGAGCACCACTGCAAGTGGCGCTTATAGTCTGATTTGCCTCTAGAATTGCATTTCTCACCATGCTGAGTTGATGCCACCTCCTTGGCAACAACTTGGAAGCCTTGGATGAAAGGGAGCCTCTTAGTGCATCTGGGAGCTATGTCTGTCTGTCCGTCTGCCTCTGTGCGCATGTGCATGCATGCATGTGCATATATGTACATCTGTATGTGGATTCCCGTGAGTGCTTAGAGGCCAGAGGAAGATGATGCTGTCCTGCTCTATCATCTCTACCTTGTTGTCTTGAGGCAATGTCTTTCTGAACCTGGAGGTAGGCTGGTAATCAGCAAACCTGATTAACTCCCCATCTCTGTCCCCCACAGCACTGGGGTTACAGGCAGAAGACGCCAAATATTACGCTTTTTATGTTAATCCGAGGGATTATTTGAACTCAGGTTCTCATGGTTGCACAATAAACTCTCTTATCCACTGAGACATTGTGTGTGGCTTAGATTATCTTTAAACCTTTGATACAGCATCTTCAACTAGCAGGGATGTGATTCAAGTCACCTTCTTACGCCAAATGGATTCAGAGACCCTCATCACAGTCCTTTATTTAATTACCTCTAACCAAGGAGTCTCATGACAGCCTTTTAAATTATCTACTTCCCCAAACTATAATCTTTTAAGTTAATTTTTTTTAGTTCTTATCTTTTCTTCTTCCTGTTCCTTCTTAAGATAGTCTCATGAACCTAGGCTGGACTTGAACTCAATGCAGCCAAGGTTAATCTTGAACTCCTGATCCTCCTGCCTCCACCTTCCAAGTGCTTGGACTATAGGTGGCATGCCACCGTGCCCAACTGTAACGTCGTTAAGGAAACTCAATACTTCTTTAACTTATTTATGGTAGTAGAAAAAAAAAGTTTTTTTAAAAAATATTCTTTGTTTTAAGATAAATTTAGAAACCTTTCCGCCCTTAAATCGTTTGGTTCCTATTTCATATAGTCATTAAGCTTGTGTTTTTGCTCAGCCGAATGGCATACCCTGAAATTGTTTAATGGGCCACTTATGCTGATGGATGGTGTAATATTTTGAGGATCACACACAGTAGCACTTTTAAGAGAATAATTGGAACTGGCACTTGAGAGATGTGACTTGCTGGAGTTGAACACTGAAGCCATGGAAGCTCAGATTTGAGTTAACTTCTCTTTAGCTGTCAGTGGATCCTTTTATACTTTCCTCTCCTATGATTATATTATTACTGGTTTCCTGTCTGACTTAATTGCCAGATTTACTATATGTCTTCCAAATCATGGGAAATGGGGAAGTAGGCAAATTGCCTGTCTTTCCTTTTGAGTTTAAGGCTCCTTGGCTCTTTCAGTTTTGAATAGGGAGAAGCTACAGAGTCCCCAAAATCATTGTTGAAACCCAGTGTGGTCACAGAGGACTTCCTGTAGGTCTTTCCCATCCCACCCACCTACCCCTAATCTGTTGGATTTTGATATACAGGCTATACTGCAAGGGGAGGAAGGGACTACAATTTTTGAATTCTTTCATTGTAAAATTAATTGGCGTCTCAAATAAATATTATTAGGGATACTATATTTTATGACATATGAAAATGATAGATATAGTTTCATAGTGGAGCTGATATTTTATGTGTTTATGTCAATAACTTCATAAAACCCTGAGAATGAAATGAGCCATAATCTCATGTTTAGTCTCAAAAGGAGAAGTTGATTAGAGGTGGTGACCGTCTTGTCCCCCAGTGCTGCTAGCGAGTAAACAGTGCATCCACACAGCTTCCCCTTCCTACACCAGGCAGGGAGCTCAGCTTTATTGGAACCAAAAATCTAGTGCAGCATTTTGTCAGTTAAAGAATATTTTGAGCATCTTTATTTTGCCTGTGGTCCTCCCTCCCCCAAATGTGTGAAATGTTGCTATCACAGAAAAACAGAGCTATTTTGGGTCCTCTAAAATGTAGCATCACTGTCCCCATGTGGGGCCTGGCTTTCTTTTTGCTCTGCTGTTTCCCTTAATCCAACCTTTCTGTAAGAAGGCATAATAAGTTAATTGTCAGTATTGTGAGTATTTTAATTGAAGATAAACACTTTTTTTAATGTCTTCAGTATTACATGTCTTTGGTTTTATTATCCTAATTTCAGCAGATTGCCAAAGCCAGATAGGCTTAACAACCCTAACCTGATTCAGCATTCATTACTTCTGCTAAATCAAATAAGATCAGGCTAATCGAAACATGGCTTGTGGAGTTCTTCTTCAATTGAATTAGAACATCGCATGTTGCATTGCACTTACATGTGTATACCAGGGACAGAACTTTGCCATCAATTTGGAAATGCTCACACTGTACCCTCCAGCTAGAGATATTTATCATTTATTACAAAAATCTCCTCTTTGGGGGAAGTCTTTGAATTATTAAGTATTAGAATTGCTTGAAGGAAGGGAGATGGAGCTAGCTCATTGAATGTACCACCAAATGTTAGGAATTTAGGTGTCATCTCACAGATTGGCACACTTTTTCTATAAAGGCCAAGATAGTAAATATGTTAGGCTTTATGGGCCATACGCTGTCTTTCACAGCTCTTCAACTCTGCTGTTGTGGTGTGAAAGCTGCTGTAGACAATATGTAAACGAATGAGCATGGCTGCATTCCAATAAAACTTTATTTATAGACCCTGAGTTTTGAATGGTAGAATTTTCATGTGTTGTGATGTATTATTCTTAAAATTATTTCTCAACTGTTCAGAAATGGGAAACTATCCGTAGGTCATGGGCTGTCCAAAAGCACATGGTTTTTTGGGTTTGGACTGTGAGTCATAGTCTGTTGACCTCTGTTTTAGAGAGTCCACTCTACTTACTGTGTTGAGATTTTCTGAACTGTATGTATGCTCTGACATCTCTTTGGTAAGTTGCTTTTTCTCCTTGCCTGTTTAGTTCCTCATAATGCAGAAATGTGGACGAAGTGAATACTTCCTAACCCATTATTATCTACCCATCTCTGCTTGATGTGACAAAGGAGAGTCAAAAGTTCAGAGTCCAGTGAGAGTAATTTCTGGTAACAGTTGGTAGTTGCTGTTTAATTCTCAAGGTGTGACAAAGGAGTGGAATAGACTTATCTCATTTTCACATTCTTGGAGATGATCTGTTAGTCCCAAGGATGTTGTCATCTATCCAGTGTGAGTCTCCCTGCAGGGTCATTAACAATAATGGAGTCCATAAATTGACCCTGGGTTAGAATCAGGACTTGTTGGCCCTGAACACTTGGTGCACAGACTTGCTGTCAGTGTTTGCATTGAAAGAGCCTAAGGTCAGCTTTATCATTACACCTATCCACCCTGCATATGTGTCCAATGTTCGGCTTGTGCTGTGAGAGGGCTCTTGTTTAATACACATTACCAGACATGGCACCTCAAATGTTAACAATATGATGAATCATTCATACTTGAGGTTGCTAGTGTCTTTTTGAAGGAATGCTCACCAAGAACTGGATTAATTCATCAGCTCTAGACTTTGAAAGATTTGTTAGTACTGAAAGTTCAATTTGTAATCAATCAGTGGGAACTCTGTCATCTGACATTATGGATATTTGGCTCTTTCTCATTTAGTCTTGTCATTGACCACTTTTGCAAAGTGGACATACTTTATAAGACAGTTTCTAAATTCATTCTGAAGCCACAAGAATGCTATTTAATGTATGTCCCCAGGAGTGGAACTCTATGGTAGATTAGGTGTGTGAATTATTGCGACTGCATATTCTGATGATGACTCTTCCATCAGCTTCTGTGATTATAACCAGTTTAGTTCTTGAATCATGCATTCACTAAATAGAGGATATATCAACTAAGTAGCTGAGTTCTGATCAGATGGCACTGAGCCTTCTTGCAGTCCTAGTCTTTGTTTTTATCATCACAAAAGTGAATGTTTTAGCAGTGGGTAATTTTGTTTAAGCCTTTTTAAAACTTGTATTGTGGTTTCTCACTTGGAGAACTAGACCACTTCCCTGAAAATGTTCTCTCGTTTTCTTCCTCCCAATGAGCAGCTTGTTTGCAAATGGCTTGGAAATCTCCCAAGCATTGACAAGCTTTGCTTTCTTCCAGGCACAGTGTTTTTGGTGGTACACAAAGTTCTGTAGGTCAGCTTGAAATCATAATGCTTGCAAGGAAAAAAAAAATTGAAATTGACTTCAAAGGACAACTCTGACACGGTCAATTAATAATTAAAACAGTTTTTTAATGAGCTATGCAATTACCTGTGTGTCCCTGGAGATGATGGTTTATGGTATTATTCTAGTGCCCTTTCTTTAGTCATGGCGCATGACATTTGTAATTTAAAGCCGGCTAGACATTAAAGTGACAGAACTTTCATTAACCTTGTCTAAAGTTTGCTGATGACAAATGACTTATAAAACATGCTGTTGTCAAAATATACCACATACCTTAAAAGTCCCTTGGAATCAGAAAACCTGGATTCTCTAGGGGAGGCCATGGCCAGCCCAGTGATCTCTGTCAGGATCCCCAGTGTCCACAGGGTCTCTTCCTACTTTAGGAAGTGTTGTCTATTCAGCCAGACTTGCTGAGCATTTCATGGCTGTCTGGCTCAGGTGGCTTTCCCGTGGGTCTCATACCACATGACTTGGTTTTTAACTAGTGGTTTATGGCTACTGAATAATTTCCTCCAAATTTGACTTCGCATGTAAAATTTCACTTTTAGAAACATATTTAAAACAACAGCAGCAACTTGAAATTACAGCAATTGTGCTTTGATTTGAGTTGTTATTGCTTGCTCTTCAAATTCTGAACCACCCAGTTTTGCTACGGTCAAATGCTTCTCTTTATTTTATTTTTCTCCCTCTTTATTGAAATTCTTAGGTTATTTTTAAGAACACTCATTTTGTATTCTCAGTTTTTTTAAGCTTCCTCTAATTTTGGGATTTTCTTCATATCTTTTTTAGAAGAATGTTAAGAAATGTTATCAAGGAAGACATTGCACAAGAATAGCCTTTTATAGTTATAAAGATGAGTTAATGCTAAATTAACATGTATTATATACCAAGCACTCAGCTATAAGTCCTAGCTTTTTATGTCCTCATAAAACTATTGGTAATACTATTATCATTGTACTTGAAAGGCTTAAAAACTAAGCCACAGATGATGGCATTCTTGAACACTGCCTTAAAACTTCTAGATGAACTTGGATTCCGTTTCAAGAGTGACTGATACCAAACAACGTTTTATAATACTGAGAGATAGAGTCTTCCAGTTCATTTTGCCTTGTTCAAAATAAATTGAATTATTTTATTATGTTTTTATTGAATTTATTAAAGATCTAAGTAATCTCATCTTTATACTCTATGTCAATACTTACGAATATATATGAATGTACTTCAAGTATGAGTCAAAAATGAAAAACTAGTCATGATGTGACGGCTTATTATTTTAGTTTCAATACTCAGGATGCACAGGCAGAGGCAGGAGGATTCTGTAAACTCATAAAACCTAATTTAAATGGTGAGTTCTTGGCCATCCAAGAAGATATAATGAGCCATTCTCTCAAAATATATAGAGAGACAAAGAGACTAATTAAAAGACTAGTTAAAGGAATGTGTAATCACCTGTTGACCCTAGTACCACATGGTCAATATTTGCTAAGTATTTATAGTTGTTACTAATATTTCCCAACCTCTACACTTAATATCCTGATTCTCTTTGGGGCGGTTTTCCATTTACCTTCTATAAGGCTAAAGACTACAATTTTCTTAACAGAATTTTTCTTTTGCTCAAAGTCCATACATTTCTAACACAGACTTTTTATATTATGAAGTATTAAAGAATACTATCTTGTTGAATAAACTTCCATCTTTGTATTGCCAAAATGTAGTGTAGAATTCTGCATACTCAGGGGAGGATTTTGACTGAAGTGTAACACTAGAAAGCATATGATATATAAACATGTAGCTCAGTAAGAAAAATAGCACAAAGTAAACACACAAGTGACTATTGTTCAAATCAAGAAATAGAACTTTGCCAGCACCCCAGAATTCTCCCTCCCGGCCTCTTTAAATTACTGCTTTTCTTTCCTTTCCAAAGATAACCCAGACTTGAACTTTAATGTTATAGTTGTGTGTTTTTGTTTGTTTTTGCTTTTGACATTTTAAAATTTCTTACTGTGGAAAATGTCAAACATACAAAAGCAGAGGGACTTGTATATTGAACCCTCATGTTCCCATCACTCAACTTCAACAATTATTAACTCCTGGCCAATGTTATTTCATCTATAATATCACCCGTTCACCCACCACAGGTCATTTTTACAAAAGTGTAGACCTTATATCATCTCATCTATAAGGATTTCAGTATATATCTCTAAAAGACAGTGACACCTTCTTTGTAGAAGGTGACACAGTTCTACTTTCATACCTAAATACAATCTTCATTCATGCCAACAATGTCCAGCCAATATCTAAACTTTCTACAGTTTTATTAAAGTTATTGTTCTGTAGACATATTTTTGTTTGGTTGAATCAAGAATCAAATGAAGTCCATGAATTTTAACTACGGTTAAGAATGTCAAGTCCCTTCTAATTTATAGGTTCCACTTCATCTTCTCTTTTTCTCTTAAGATGTATTTGGTGAGGTGCCAGGGTGGTTTGGTAACCCTTAGCTGCCTCCCCTTCTCTGAGAAGAAGGAGAGGGGGTAAGAGGGGAAGAAGGAAAGGGGGTAAAAGGGACATGATGGCAGGGCTGGGAGGCAAGGAGGGAGGGGGTGTAAGTGATTAAATAAATAATTTTTTAAAGGATGTATTTGTTTAAGAAACAGGACATGTCCTACAGTGTTACATACAGTCTGACTGTGTCTTTGTGAAACTGTACTGCATATTTATGTTTTGATTTCCTGCAAATCAACAGTGTATCAGATTCAGATTTAATTTTCACTTTAGGTTTTGGGAAATGGGTATGAGAAGGTCAAGAATATTCTACACAAAGCATAACACTGTTCATTTTTTGCATGGATGGTATAAGTCGCTGTTTGAAGGTCATTGCTTAGATTCATTGTTTAGGGCTGAAAATTGTGATAATCTCACTCTGCCATCACTTCATCATAAAGGGCAACGGCCTTAAGATGTGGTCTGTATACAAAAGGCAACAGAAGTGATTCTCCACATTGAGTTACTGGTTTGCAGGATTAGTTGGTTCTTTAACACATCAGAAGTGATCATGGAGTCTGAGTTTTGCTTTGTTTTAGTAGAATCTGTTCTTCCCCTTAGTAGCCTCCAAAGATAAAAACTCAAGGTCCCTACATCCCTTATATTAAAGTGGTTGCGTAAAACCTACGCTGGACCCTTCTTACATTTTAAACCATTATAGTACCCAATATAATGTAAGTGTTCTGCAAATAATTGCTAAGTTGTATTTATGGAATTATGACAAGAAAAAAGTCTATGCATGTTCAGTACACATACATTTTTTCTTCATATAGTTTTAACCTGTGGGTGATTACCAGTTGCCAGAGAAAGCTCCTGTGTCCTAAAGGCAGAGTTTTAAACATTCTTATGCTTCAATCCATTGCAACTTTTTATCCATATTGATATTCCAATTATCCTAATTTTGGCTGTGGGGCCCTCTTCACATTAGTGGCTAAGACCATTTGGCGTGGCTGCAGAGGTTTCGACAGCCTTCTCTGGCACGCCTGTCTTATGAAGTGTCTTCACATTAGTGGCTACGACCATTTGGCGTGGCTGCAGAGGTTTCGACAGCCTTCTCTGGCATGCCTGTCTTATGAAGTGTCTTTTGTCTTACTCCTGCTTTGGGCTGAAATCAGCTATTTCTCTTAGAAACTCGTTTCTTTCAATGGGAACTGTTATTAAGAAGCCATAATCTGGCCACAGGATGCCTATTGCTGTTAGGTAAGGGTGCTCGTTGTGCATCTTTTCACTATGCAGAGCTAGGAAATACACCACCTTTGTGTTGAAGTTTAAATGTGGAAGGACTTGTCTTTTCTCTTCCAGTTCAAATTCAAGACCACATGAGTTTCACTTAAAGCCCTGCATTTGTATTTTCATTTGTTCGTACAGAATTCTAACACCAACACTGATGCTTTTCACATATACACATGCACACACATTCAAACACACACACACACACACACACACACACACACGCACGCATGCACATGCACATAATTGATGTAGTTCCTTGGAGGTGAAGTTTGGACATTGACTTTTTATTAAGTTGTATGGATAATTCTGATGCACTATAATGGATGTAAACCACTAGTCTAGTGTTTATTAATTTATATTTGCTCATTTATTATTTATTTTTATTGTTTTGTTGCTGAACCTGGAACCTTCCATTTCTCCTTAAGAATTGTCCCCCTTGATTGAGTGTATCCTTGTTTAACCATCCATATCCCATCTGAACCGTTTCTTGTTTAGTTTCCTGTGATCTATGTAACTAACAGAGAAGGCTGTATTCATTTCAGTCCTGCGGAAACCAGGCTGCAAGTTACCTTTGACCATTGAGTGCTAAAATACAGGTGATCCTCACAGCTAAAGCTCTGCCTGAGGCCAGAGAATCTCCCTTGCTTTGAGCAGAATGCCTGGTACTGCAGTAGATTTGCTCAAGGGCAACTCTGCATTTGATTAAATATCAGAGCAATTTATGTCCTTGTACCCTTGTTCCCTTTCTTTCCTCCTATGCAGGAATGTTAATTGACAATCAAAGGAATAACAAGTGCATACCTGAATTCACAAGCCTTTGGGGGCCCATCTTTAATATCTCTGTGATGCCAGGCTTGGTTGGGGTCATGCCTTCTTTTATCCCCACTCATCTGAGAGTGCCACTGCTTTCCTTGTTCTCTGTATCCAGAGTTGGGATATCTGATGCCAGCATGTCCTTTATTACTGTTTCCTCAGAACAGACTGCAGATCTACCTTGTTCCGCCAACCTTTATTTGACTTAGTGTTGTTCACAGAGGAAAGGGAAGCCTGGAATGAGCATGTCAGACAATCAAGTTTTAGTTCAAGAATATAGTCATGTTGATTCTGATAATTCTTTAACTTTATCTGCTTTTTGCTTAGCTTTGTTACATGGTTCACCTTTTTGCCATCATTCCTGAGAGTGGGGCAGGGTAACAACTATTATTTTCAATGTGTGGTGTAAAATGGGACTAGAGAGCAATTATGTAACTTCAGTGATGTAGGTCACATATCTTGTAAGCACTGAAGCAAGTGCTCTTGTCTGATTCTTTCTGTTATAAGGCCCAACTCTTTGGGGGAAAAAAAAAGAGAGTTCAAAATAGCGTCCAATATTACAGTACAAGTAAAATAATTTTAAAAAAGGTCAAAAACCAATTAAAGAAGAGAATGAGAATCTTGCTCAGTGCCTGGTTGGATTTATTCTTAGATTTTGGCACTGAATTTAGCTTTGAGTTTTCTGCTGGTTAGCCAAGACATAAAAGGAAAACTTTGGCTTGGGCAGTGCTTATCTGATTAAGGAAAAGCACATGAATTCACATAGAATACAGACACTTTCTTGGCATTGAATGCTGTGAAGAATACATTATATGATTCTACTAAGGGATGTTTGTAACAATGAAGTATACCTTCAGTGGTAATTTTATAGGATATAAACTTCAAAAGGATGTGTCTCAGGTTCTTTTTAATCAGTGCTGTGGGAATTCCTTGGCAGGGTTATCAATGTTGGAGAGTACAGGCACAAGACTGCACGCTTGAGGGAAGCCTTTGTCCTGGGTTATAGCGTGGCTGCATAATCCCATGTTTTTACTTTTAACCTGTTTGTTTTATTTTTAATGTAACTTCCTCAATAAGTGTACCATTGGATCTTGCTGTTTGCTTTTTTAATATGGCAATCTCTGTATTTTTAAGGATACTTAGAGCATTTACTTTTAATGTGTGATTAGGCCAGTCATATCATCTTTGTCTTTTTTTTTTTAATCAGGTGTTGTTCTCTTTTCTACATTCTCCTTTCTTATTTGCTGAGTACAGTTTAGGATACTAGTTTATTTCTTCTGATGACTTATTAGCAGTAATTTTATTAAAAAATACTGTACATATCTTTAGTATATGTCTGTCTGCAAATGAGTGTGTAGTATAATAACTTAATTTTACTATTAATAATAGATATATAATAATAAACTTAATAATAATTATTTGTAACAATTATAATATAAATAACAAATAAATAATAATAACGTAATACTTAATAATAATTAATAATAACTTAATAAACTTAACACCTTAAGTTTATTAAGAAAAGGCTGCTTTTCCCCAGCCTTTGTGCTTTTCTTCAACATTTTATTTTTATATTTGTTAGAAATGCTATAATTCATTATTATTGTCATCAGAAAGAGGTAACAGTTTTATGTTTCCTATATAAATCACATTTTTTGAATACTTGATTCCTCTCTAGACTCGTTTCTGTCTGGTGTGTGTTTCCTGTTTCCTGAAGGCATGCTTCAGTCTTTCTTTGGTGGGCTTCTTGGATATGTTCCATGCTTCATTTACTTTATCTTTTAAAATTGCTTTTGATAACATTCTGTATTTGGTACACATACTTAATATTCAATTGGGAAGTGAAGTCTTTAGTAATTCTAAACATAGGTTTAATTGTTAGTAGTTCATGCTGAATTGTTTAATAACCAAGTTCTGATGACCTTAGGAATTCACGGTTGGTATTTCTGGCTTTCCTTGCAAAACTGTATATGTAGGAGTCAAGATGAATCAATATAAACCCCACGTTGTGGATTCAATTATATTAGTCTGCTTGAAATGCTGTAACCAAATACTATAGGCTGGATAGATTAAATAACAGAAGCTTTATAGCTTTATAAAGCTTTATAGCTTTATAGAGGCTGAGAAGCATACGATCAGAGTGCTGGAGAGCTCAGCTTCATACTAAAACCCATTTCTTTTTTTTTTTTTGAATTTTTTTTATTTTATTAATTATACTTTATTCATTTTGTATCCCCCCATAAGCCCCTCCCTCCTCCTCTCCCGATCCCACCCTCCTTCCCCTTTCTGCATGTATGTCACTCCCCAAGTCCACTGATAGGGGAGGTTCTCCTCTCCTTTCTGATCTTAGTCTATCAGTTCTCATCAAAAGTGGCTGCATTGTCCTCTACTGTGGCCTGGTAAGGCTGCTCCCCCCTCAGGGGGAGGTGATCAAAGAGCAGGCCAATCAGATTATGTCAGAGGCAGTCCCTCTTTCCATTACTATGTAACCCACTTGGACACTGAACTGCCATGGGCTACATCTGTGCAGGGGTTCTGGGTTATCTCCACGAATAGTCCTTGGTTGGAGTATGAGTCTCTGGGAAGTTCCCTGTGTTCAAATTATCTTGTTCTGTTGCTCTGCTTGTCGAGTTCCCGACCCCTCCAGCTCTTACTATTTCCCACTTCTTACATAAAATTCCATTCACTCTGCCCATCAGTTGTCCATCAGGCTCAGCATCTGCTTTGATAGTCTATACTGCAGAGGCTTTCAGAGGCCCTCTGTGGCAGGTTCCAAGGTTGTTTCCTGTTTTCTTCTGGCTTTCAGAGGCCCTCTGTAGCAGGTTCCGAGGTTGTTTCCTATTTTCTTTTTCTTCTGATGTCCATCCTCTTTGCCTTTCAGGATGGGGATTGAACATTTTAGTTAGGGTCCTCTCTTTTGCTTAGTTTGTTTAGATGTACAGATTTTAGTGGGTTTATTCTATGTTGTATGTTTATATGAGTGAGTATATACCATGCGTGTCTTTTTGCTTCTGGGACAACTCACTCAGGATGATCCTTTCCAGGTCCCACCATTTACCTGCAAATTTCATGATTTCCTTATTTTTCATTGCTGAGTAATACTCCATTGTATAGATGTACCACAGTTTCTGCATCCATTCTTCAGTTGAGGGGTAAAACCCATTTCTTTAGCTAGTAGGAAGCCACCATCTTGATTTCCTATCATATGGTCTCCTTTTTGGGCATACACACACATAGGCAGGGAGATGAAGCCACCAACTGTCAAAGACCTCTTATTTCGACACTAATCCCCCATGAGTGCTCTATCCCCAGGACCTTATCTTACCTAGTTTATTTCCAAAGGTCCCATTCCAAGTACCATTACATTGCTAAGGACTTCAGTTTAAGAGTTTGGGGATAAACAAACATCTACAGTAGCTGCCATAAGCTCTAGCCAACATGTATCAATCTGCAAAACCAAATCTTCTGCCTTACGACATGTAGGCTAGAACGATAAGAAACATTTTACTTGCTCAGTAAACTAGAACACTATCTGTACTTGTTGGAAGAGAGATTCTTTATTCCTAGCACTCTGTTTGAGGTGTCAGGAACCTACTTAGTTCCACCAGACAATTATCAGCTTGAATCAGGAGCATCTTGAAGGAAGAGATGAAGGCCAGGAAGATCTGTGTTTGTTTTATTCTAACATCTAAGTCCTAAGATACAGATTTGTTGCTGAGAGAATGGAAGTGGATGGGAAAAGTGCTGCATCTTCTTTCTATGGCCAGGTTGTGGAATTATGCTGCATAGCTTGAGCCTGACTGTTTCTCTCCAGTCACTTTGAATTAGAGTCAAAACCTTGATCAGATGCAATGCTGCCTTTTCTTCTTAGGCAATGTGGTGGATGAGAGAAGTCCATCCAGTATTAATGAGAAAATAATTAAGTGTCACCTACGCGAGGCAGTGGGTTTGTGTCTTGTTTATAGGGCATACTTTTATTATTCTGTTGTTTCAGAGCTGGGTGTGTGTGTGTGTGAAAATATGAACCGAAGGTTTTGCACAGTTTTCTGTGAGATCAGAATTTTATATTTTCATTAACTCTGTTGCTTGTTACACAACTGAGAGGTATTTTCCCCAGTGATAAAATATATTGGTAAATCAAATTGTGACAATGTTTGTTAAGTTAAACAAGATATCTCTGCTAGGATTCTTGCAGGAAATGAATATAAAATCCTGCATTTCCAGTTTATATGATTTATTTTCTTCGATGACTGACCACTTGCATAACCTCCTGGGACAGTTTAGAAATAAATACAAGTCTCCCGGATGTGTTCATGTTTACTCAAAGGTTTCAAGAAGGGTCTTGGGAGAGGTTGGTTCAGTTTTTAAGCGTTTCCTTTCTTACAGTAGTAGGGTTTTTTTTTTTAAAGAAATATATTTTAATGATTTTTACTTTATGTGTATGAGTGTTTTGCCTGCATGCATATATGTGCATCACATATATGCCAAGAGTTGTGAGCTGCACTATGGGTGCTGGGAACCAAACTTATTTCTCTGCAAGAGTAGCTGATGCTCTGCACCATGAGCCAACTCCCCAGCCCTGAAAGCCGTAGTTTGGCAGTGAGGTTAGGTTTTGATGGCATTTTAATGTCTTGTCCACAGTGTAGACTGCTGCTTCCAGGACTCCCTGCTACCTTCTTAAATAGCAAGGACCTCCCTTATTGAGAATTGCAAACAAATTTTATCACCTAACTACTCTTTAAAAGAGGATTCTCATTACTCACAGGCACTAGATGATCTCATTCCCTCTCAGTCAGCTCCCAAATGGAATTGCCACTGACCACTTGTAACCATCTCATTGTAGTGCCAGCTGACCATTAAGTTCCCCAGGGCCATTGCCACGTCATAAGTGCCCCACTAGTTGTAGGTGCTTGGCAGCGGCCATGTTGGACAGGACAGGGCAGGGCAGCAGATTTATTATATTGCAAAACATTTCTTGTGTGTGATACTCAATAGAAATTATTCACATTTATGTACTCTAGAATGTGTTTGTTGTGGTAGTTTTCAGTCATGTTACCCAAAGATGAAAAGAGAAATAAAATTATAAACAAAGCACTATGCAAGGAAAGTCCCTGTTGGGTATTGATGTGTTCTTCTCACTGTCTAGTCACCTTTAATATTAAAGTTTTCCTCCCTAGGATATTATCCTTCAAAAAAGAAGCCATTGTATATAGAAGCAGGATTTTACAAAGGCTTTAATGTTATGAGTAATCTTTCAATTACTTCATTTTGAACATCAAAATGGCCTCTGTGAATTCTCAGCTATGATGCTTAAAGAAGTTACTTGGCAAAAATCAGATAAAGAAGGAGAAAAATTTAACACAAATTTAGTAATTTTGACATTCTCTCACTTACGTATGTTGGGCATTATCATAAACAAGCCTTTGAAAGGACAGATAAAACAACAACACACTATGTTTGCTGTGGAGAATAGAGATTCCAATTATGTGTCTGCAGGATGTGCAATAAACTGGCCTGCTATTTAAGTGAATTGGTGCTTATGTTAAATGTGTCATTCATGAATTTTAAAAAGTACTGTACGGCAGACAACCTGGATGAGAAAATGATTTGCGCAGGAAAGTGTCAAAAGGAAAAGAGGCTTCAGTGACAATAAAGGCACTTTTGTGCCTGGAGAGTTCCGAATGAATGTGAGAAGGAAGAAACAAAGTGTTTCTCTAAATTAAATATGCTCTATAATGTTCCATGTGAATTTGGAAGTAAACGAAGGAAATGCAACCCCTATCACTTAACTCCATCTCTGTCGTAAGAGTCAATATAAAGAAGCTGTAAAGACCAACCTGTGGGCAAAAGTGAGTAAAAGAGCTTGCTGCTGACAGCCCAAGTTGACAGTCCACTATCTACATGAGAGGAGGGGAGCACCCACACGGGCAGCTTGTCCTCTCACCCCCACGTGTGCACAACATCGTGTAAGTTAACCACCCCCACTCTCACTTAATAAAACAAACAAAGGTACATTTTGAAAATACAAAGGAAGACATTTTGAGGGGATCATTTCTAGGGAAAAGTATAGATTTCTGATATTCAGAATTAACTTAAGTTTGAATGTACGTAGTGTTTACTTCTGGAAATAACTTAACCCCTACTCCCCAAAGGATTTATTAAAGTTTGAAGAGTAGGGCCGATTAAAAAAATGTAAACCACAGAAAATGAAATATGGAGACAGCTGAATTATTCTTTAGAATAAGTTAAAATATAAAATTTTATGAATCTAAATGCTAGATGTGTACAGGAAAATACAGTGGAAGTAAGACTAGAAGCAACAGTAATGGTTACAGTGTCTGACTCTGGGCTGTGGGACATGTGTGGCTTCTCCTTTATTCTTTTCTGTTTCATTTTTCTAATGAATATGCATTATTTTTATAATTAGAATAAAAGGAAAAGTGATCACTTAAAAAGAACATGTTCAAGAGAATCCTTGATATGATTTATAGGTCTGCACTTACAGGTTTAACTCAAGTAAATGGAAATGACCTCCTCTGCACAGACACTGCCTTCTGTGGGCAGTGGATAAGAGAGCCCATTGTCTCTCTGCACATCTTGTTTTCCCCCTCTTTAGCAATACTAGAATGTCACACCCAAGATCAGCCTCGGTAATGCTCCCATACATTATTAAGTAGGACCTGTCTTCTTCAGCATGCACAGGCCTGAAGTATTCTAACTTTCATCCATTCGGAAGTAGAAGTCTTGGACACTAGCATCTAGCATAGTGGAAAACCCCTAAAAAAGGCTCATCGTATTTTTAGACCAATTATTTTTAATTCCCAGTGAAATAATGGAGACAGATTGTTTTAGGAGTAATGGTAATTTAGGCCTGTTTTTATCTTTTGGCATTGATTTATAATAACCTTGAAATATGAATATATGTAATAATAATCAAAGGAAAAGAGGCCATCAGTTAGCAGGGAAGAGAGGAGGCTTGGAGAGGGAGGGGACATGCATGGGGCTGGAGGGAAGAAAGGAAAGAGGAGGTGATATAATTATATTTTAATTAAAATGTACAAAAAAAAGCATTTAGTACCTTAAAAACTGCTTATTTTCAGTTTTTTAAATTATTTACTTCTTCTGGTAAATGCCTGATATTTGGAAGAAATAATGTTCCAAGAATTTTAAACACAAGGCTGCCGTTTGTGTGTTATTTCTTTTCTCTAGCGTGGCTTTTTGTGTCACAGACTAAGTAACAGAGGGCTTATGTCTTCACCTGCTGTAAAGAATAGCAGAAAAGAGGGAACCATATAAACCACCTTCATTTAGGAGACTCCTTGAGATGTGGGGGTGGGGAGGAGGATGAACTCCCCAATAGTGAACTCCCCTCGCTGCTTCCTTACAAAGTCTTGGACAGATGACCTGCCTGGAAACTGCACTGCTTTTTGCTCTGGACGTCTGACACTAAAAAGCCATGTATTTTGTATTTTTGCATGTCTGAATCTTAGCCAGAGGAATTAAGAATAAATATTTAAGTAGGTTCCTGACTTTTCCTATCACAGAGGCCCTGGCACAGGCAATTTGCTCAGCAAGTCTTTTCTGTTGGCCTGTGTTTATGCCGCACTGCGATACGATGTTTGCTTCTGACGACTCCAGTGTGCCCGCACTGTGTGATCAGTGCTTAGAAAATGCCAGCGCTGTCTGTGGAGGACTGTATGATAACATGTGACCCCAGTGACAGAAATAAATGGATCCCAGGAACAAGGAGCCATTAATCTGGATGAAAATATTACCACACACTGGGCAGATTAATCCTGGCAGTTTAATGGCAGCAGCCCTTGTTCGTAAAACCTACTCTGTGCGTTCTCAAAAGCCAGAGCGACAGGCAGACACACCAATGTTCACTGTGACTTCTGTGGGGCACTTGAGTAACATTTCTCCATTCTAGGGAGACCTAACTCCTAACTGCTCCTGTTCTGAAACGTTCTTGCCCTAAAAATTGATTAGTTCAAGCAAGGTTAGTATCTTAGGTATTTTTGCATTTGTTGCTTGCCAATCCGACTCAAATTGGTGAGCCAAAAAAGAAAAAAAAAAAAATGAGGGTTTTGGTTTTCTTTCTTTCTTTTATGTCCTCAGTACTCCTTAGCTGATTTATGGGATAATTAAAAAGTTATTGTAAGCTTGGAGCAGTGGCTCACACCTGTAATCCCAGCACTTGGGAGGCTGAGCAAGGAAATCATAAGTTTGAAGCTGAATTCCAGCCTGTCGTGAGCTGGACAGAAACTCTCCTAAAATAAAAACATTGTAGAAGTTTTATCCAGTTTGATTTGCGTCAGTAGTCTGTTTATTAAAAAAAGTTAAAACAAATTATGAATACGAAATTTCTAGTTTTGATATTAACATCTGTGCCTATATTTTTCTTGATATGTCTTTTTAAATTTGGTAATATTTGCTGTTAGAGCAAGATCTAATAAGAACTTCTTACCATGTTTTTTGAATAAATCATAAATGCTAAATCTTATGATTTTCATCTATTTATCCATGTATGATTATAAGTATATACATCCATACACTCATGTTCATTGTGTGTGTGCATGTTTATATGTGTGCATGTATGTGTATATGAGTATGTGTTCAAGTGTCTGTGTGTGTGGTGATGCTGGGGAGAGAATATAGTACCTGCTAAGTTAAGCAAGAGCTTTACCAATGATCTCTGTCCATCGCTCTTACTTAGTGAGTTACAGACACTGTAAAACAGTGTAAGAGCAGACTCCCTGTTTAGATCTTTACCAACTCTTCCAGCCCCTCTCAGTCAGCTCACTGTATTTGATAGAATGCTATTTTTATAATTCATCTTTATGAAGACCTTTAAATATTATGCTCAATTTTGACACAAATAACATTTAAAAACATTTTGCCAACTTATTTAGTGTCACCTGTTTACATACTATTTAATTTCAATATTAAAAGTGCAGGAGCTGGTGAGATTGCCCAGCAGGTAAAGCCCACGCTGCCCACGCTGATGAGCCAAGGTCGGTTTCCAGCTCCCACGTGATGGGAGGAGAGCCTACACTTGCACGTAGTCTTTGACCTCTGCCTGAGTGCCATGATGCACACACACACACACACACACACACACACACACACACACACACACACAAATAAACTGCAGTGTGTGTTAAAAGCTGTATCCATTAGAAAACCTGAAAGAAGGGTGGGTCTGTAGACACGCCTGGTCTACATATAGCAAACCAAGACGATATCGGTAATTTAAAAATAGACCTGTAACAAACAAGGAGATTAATGTGCTAATAAAAACTGAAAGTTCATTAAAAAAAATTCAACTGGCATAAACAACTTTGAGAATAAACCCACGAAAGTCGTCAGCCTCTGATTCAGCTGGTGGGCTATGCATGTTCTGCCGCTTGGTAGTCCACGAGGCGGGGATTCATTTACAACACCCCAAACATCACCTTAGCAGGCTTTGCAGAGAGAATGGAAAGCAACGTTGAGCCAATAATGTTACCTTTCCCTGTAAGCATTTATAAATAGCTGCGGCTGAAAACTGATAAAAAATTTAATTTTCACCATTGTTCTCTGTTTTCTTTTTCAAATGAAAAGCCAGAGATAGTTGAGTAAATACTAATGAAACTATTATTTACTTTGGTACATGCTAACATTGATCTATTATACTGCTTTGTTTATTATGTATGTGCTGTAGTAATTGATTGTGATGCTGTTTAAAATTTTCAAGAGTAGAGAGCAATTTGCTCTCAACTGTGGGGTGAAGTTGGAAAAATGGACAGGACAGCTGAGATTGTCAGCCATTTAAGTACAGTGCTGACTCTGACAGGCATATAAGAGTGTAAAATTGCCTAGCTGGGTCTGGCCCTACTAAACAAATTAAATAAATGAAGCCCATTTTCCTTTTTTTTTTTTTTTTTTTTTTTTGGTTTTCTAGACAGCTGATGTGTGTAGCCCATGCTGCTCTCAGTCATCAAGCAATCCTCTTGCCTTAGCTTCTCAGGTGCTGGGGCTGCAGAGTTCTGCCCTCTCTCTCTCTCTCCCTCCCTCCATTAATTTAGTTTTTAAAGCTTCCTGAGCTTTAATGAGATCTCAGGTAGATGAGGATGACCTTGATCTCCTGGTTCTAAATGCTTCCCCTATAGGTGGGTACCACCTAGTTTATTGGACCCTTTTTTTTTTTTTTATATATATTACAGGGTCTTGCATTGTAGCTCAGGCTAACTAACCTCAAACTTGTAGTCCTCCTGGCTCCAGCCTCTAGGTGCTGCAATTATAGGTGTGTACTATCAGTTGCTCTGTTTTTCTCTATTCTAGACAAATGGGTGGGGACTTTAAAAACTGGTACCTGTCATCTGTTACTGTAAAAGATGTTTGTTTCTACCAAACTAAGTATAGGCATTTCCTACAAAGGGAAGAAGTGAGTTAAGCAAATGTTTACTGAAATGGTGGTGTGTGTGTGTGTGTGTGTGTGTGTGTGTGTGTGTGTGTGTGTGTGTAAGAAGGATACAAGAGAATGTTAACTAGGATGATTTCAAGAATTAAAGAGACTTAAGGATGGGAATACAAATAATGTTAGGAAAACATTTCAAAGGATAAGTTGGCTTAGAAATGAGCTTACAGCATAAGTAATTGAAGAACTGAAGATGTTTGAGACTGAGATGAATTTATAAGAATAAGAGACACATCTAAAATTTTACTACACAGGGTCTCGATGTATTTAAATGGTGAGATGCCATCCCATGGTCATTTGGTTCTTGTCCCAGTGAGAGGTCTAGATCAGCCCAAGAATTGCAGCCTTTCCCTTTGGGAGCGAATGCATTCTTCAGCCTTCCTAGTTGAACTGATGCAATGATCAGTGGACCTTGAATGGAAGGAAACAAATTTCTGTTTATCTTAAAGCTCCTCTATTGTGCTTTTGCATGCATTCATCTTGTTCTTTTCATTATTCTTAACTTAGTCATCCAGATTGCTGCTTAAAAAGGAAAATTACCCTCAAACAGACTTGGCAAACAAACAAATCTATCATTGTCCAGAGCTTCTGGATCCTTCTTAACAGATTTCTTCTGAGAAGGAGCTGTTTTCCTTCACGTTGACAAGACATTACTTGGAGCACCCCTAAGCAACCTTGGTCCCTAAGTTGAGTGATCCAGTAGAATTTACAGGCTTCTGACATTCAGAGAACAGCAGCCAAGTGTCACAAAAACAGTAGGAGATGGTAATAATGACCTGCATTTAAGGTCACCAGTGCTTGAATGCTTGTGGTATGTTGGCACCAGCCATGCCACGTCCTGCTGATCCTAGAAGTGGTGCCAGTGTGCTCTATGGGGTCAGAAGAATTTTGAGCACAGTGACAAGAGGTTAAAGAGGCTGAGCCCCTTGGCTTGTACAATTGATTCTTAATGGAAGATTTATGTGGACTGGGTGAGTCTCTGTGATTTTTTCTGTTGGTAGGGACTTAAAAATCAATGAATGAGATAAACCCAAAGTTCAGATATTTGAACAAATTACAAGAGCTCCTCTCATAGTTCTGTTCCCTATGTCATAGTAGGAGTTTCGTTGTTGGATAAAAGACTCACTGAGCATATTTCTGGGTAGATAATTTTTAGAATTATTTCCCTAAGTAGATAATTTGTGTGCAGTGCTGCTTTTGGTACCATTTAGTGAGTGAGGATCACTTTCTTTGAGGTTATAAACATGAAGAGGTCAATGACCTCACAGCTTTATGATACTTATTTGTGAAAAAGGATTAAGTCATTTGCCTCTTTTCCTTTACCTTTGATCCTTCATCATTAAATAGAGCCTTATGCCATCTGTTGCTAAAAATCTGCTTAGATAAGAAAGACCATATAGTTCAGATCCTTTCAATATTATATAGAGAAAAGTAAACTCTTTAATAATCTATTTATGTTGTCAATTCTCCAAGCTTCCTTCTAAAAACAGACTTAAATATATGTCCTAGTAATCAAAGCACATATTGGTTTATTAATTAAAACTTTTTGTTGACTAGGTCTCAATACTCTTGAGGCTGTGGGAATTCTATTTAGCTGCCATTTCATTGGAAGATAAGATAGGAAAAAGGAATTCCTGTCAGGTTTAAAAAGTAATATACAAAGGTGTCATTTTTCCTATATCACGGTACATTCTTTGAAGAATGAACATTCCTAATGGTTAATCTAATTAATTCCTAGTGGTACAAGAGAGGGCAAAGGGGATTGATGGTGCATGGCACTTGGTTTTCTTGTGTTCTGTTCCAAGCCCTTCTTAGGCAGTTTTGTCTCATCAGTAGTCCAGAGGCATAGGCATCATTAACCTTAGTGAAGAGTTCATTACAAGCCATTGTTGGAACTTGTTTTTGAATAATATGACTGTAGTATTTAAGTTAGACACTAGCTCCACAGCCAGGCCAGGCTCCATCAGCAGCGTATGAGGAGATCATGCAAGGATAAGGTTTGAACGTGTGATTGAAGACAGGAGTTTTTACACACTTGTGTGTTTGGGTTGTGCATGTGCTACCCTCTACTGTGTACAGTAGGAAGACATCATGAGGCTCAATTCCCAACACCCCACGTCCAGTTAAACTTGGTTCTTGGAATTGCTTCCTTTTCAATCATAAGCAACGTGTAGCGAGGAATTGTATAGAGCCATACATAATGGCTTTGTAGAGATCATTCAGGGCCCATGTAAGTAAACTAAACTCAGATCAGTCCATATATTCACACTGTAAGTGTGTAGTGACAGGTAGTGTTAGTTAAGCATTCTGTGTGGCTGCTAGATCAGCTGTAGTCTGGGCACAGCTTAAATCCTACGTCTCTCTAAGTACCCGGGCTTATGTGTCCCCACATCCGTCAGGAGCTCATGTTTAAAAGCCGTGTTTTGTTGACCTCTCCCAGACAAGCATGCAGTACTCACTCTTGGTGTCTCAGTGTTATATATGGGAGGGATGCTTGTCTTTCAAGGTGTTTGTTTTTCTATTTTGTTATCGGGACTCAGACTCTGTTACCCCAGTCCTTCACTCTTCTCCTCCTTCAGCAGAATTTTAGATCAAGAAATGGGGCATTCTCAATTATAGTTTTGGGGATTTGTAGTCAAAATGTAAATTACAGTTTAAAGCCTAAGCTGAGTACAGAATGACTGGTACTTTTGTAAATAATAATAATAATAATAATAATAATAATAATAATAATAATGGTAGTAATTGTCATGGGGTCTGTAAATCTATCAGGTTACAGTCATTTGCTGTTCAATTAAATGCCCCCTCCCCAATCTCTTGTTGAGTCTTTTGAGCAGGGTGCAGGATCCCCTAAGATTCTAAAACAGTACAACCTTTAAAAAGGGTTCAAGGTCACAGTTGTCATTCTTTCTTTGAAAATGTGTGAATTGCCTCCCAGACACTTTTATTTTGCTTCAAGACTGCAACAGAGGTCTATCGAGGGTTGTGCTGACAGCTGGTCCAAATGAGTACAGTTCCCGTTCTGTGCCATCAGCACAATCGGAGATTGCAAAGGATGCCTGTGGCCTTTAGGATTTAGTCATGGAATGTAAGGAATTTTCAACAGGAAATGTATCCAGCTTTGAAAGATTTTCATCTGCTGCAGTTGCTTAACCTGCATGCCTTTTGGGTATCCGTGTTTAATTCCTGCCTCACCCGGGATGATGATACAGCTTTCTTCCTCACTGGAGTCACCCATCTGATGCTGTACATGTATAGGTCCCACTTCTGTTAGTAATCACGCAAGCAGCATTAGCAGGTTTGGCGAATGCTTCCTTTCATCTATGCCCAAGATCTTGGGACTCATCAGCAGCATAATCTGCTTTCACTGTGCGATTTTGGTACTGGTGTAACAGAAAAGTCAGCAGAAAGTGCGAGTTGCTTTCAGATAGTTCATTTGTACTGTACACACACTTAAATGAGTTGACTACTTTCAGAATCTTTAATAGCAGATGCCGTATCAATGCCAGCTTTTGAGTATGTGACTTAAGCAAATGTCAGAGTAGCAGGTGTATTATTTTGTTTCCAAAGAAAGGCTTACTTACAGCCTCTTCTATGTGATTAATGCTTCTGGCCAGATGACTGCAGAATTTGACCCAGCAGTGCCTGGCAGATAATAGGCGCACAGTGAATGGACGCAACCGTCATTGTGGCTGTTATTCAAGGCTCTCAAAAGTATATTTGAGCAAAGGACACTTAGAAACCGAAATGTCAGGTTATTGTGAGGTAAGTAAAGAACAGTGGGCGGAGCCTGTGGGCTGTGACATTCTGTTATTTCCATGAATCTCAAACTTAACCTCTGTAGGCGATGCTTGATGTAAGAATTTTCTTGTGTGTTCTGTCACATTTAAACTCAATAAACTTAGACCATTCAGCAGAGATGGGGCTTAAGATTTTATGGCGCTAATGCATCTTACTCATTTTCACAGAAGTCCTGGTCTTAGCACACGGTGAACGCAATGAATATTATGTTTCCAAGGGACATACTCCTAATGCATGGGACATGTGCAGTTTGTTAATGACTGATTGAAAATGCATGATATAGTGTAATTAAGGGAGGGACTTGTTTCTCCAGTGAAGGTTTGGTTTTTTGTGTTGTTTTCTTGTTTTGTTTTGTTTCTGTCACTCTCATCCCTGCCTCTTCTGTAGGACTAGACCACACCCAGGACACTTCACATGCTGTACAAGAGCACTGCCATTGAGCTACTGCCATGGCCTCTTCTAACGAAACTTTCAGTGTGACTGTGTCATGTCATGTGATATCTTGGTCTTGGGCTGATTGTCCATCAGGGATGTCATTCTGTTCTTATTGAAGTCCCTACTGTGTGCCAACCGTTATACTTGGTGTTTTAAGATATAATCTCACCCTGATGTGTTTAGTTTAGTTAGAAGTGTAAGAAATTTAGCATCAAAATGAAAGAAGTTTGTTTTAAATTATGTGTATATGTCTGTGCCTGTATGTAGGCATATGTGCACACATGAATGCAGCTTCTCTCAGAGGCCAGAAGATGGCATTAGATCTGGAGCTGTAGTTATAGGGGGTTATGAGCTGCCCCATACGGATGATGGGTCCTCTGGAAGAGCAGTACTTGTTATTACCTGGTGAGCCATCTCTCCAGAAAAAAATTTATTCAACTTTTATACCCTGAAATTTGCCTAATAATCTAGTAAAAGGAATAGTGCTCCTTGCCGTCTGCTCTGATTGTCTACCAGTGCACATGCCTCTGAGCAGTACACTTGGTCACTCAGCTGCAAATTGCAGTCTCCATAGGAGCAATATTTAGGCCTGAGAACATGTATAAAACAGTTCTGCCAGGCCACACAGATGTGCCTCTCAGTTTGTGGTATATTTAAAAAGTGCTGCGCACATACACATGCATACACATACATATGCATTTATCTCAAGGGAGGCAGATGGGAGAGGGGAGAGACAGACAGACAGACAGAGACAGAGAGCTCATTGTCCCAAGAGTCTGCTTTGATGATTGATTCAAGATTGCTCTTCTTGGTTTTGTTTGCTTGATATGGGAAGCACAAAACATCTGCTTTTATGTTCTGACAATAAACATAGCAGTTGCTGTGATGTATTCTGTGGGGATTCGAAGCAGTGACGGATGTGGAAATAGTGCTTAACATGATGTGTTTGTGAACCCTTGGAAACATGGTTAACTTTAGATACAGTCATATTCCCTGGAATTCCCAGGGATGAGTTTGACTAGAGAGATAGTATCTGAGGAAAAGGCCTGGGCTTGTATATGGTTGGATGGATCAGGTGATTACTTCTATTCTTTGTGCTCTAAAGTTATTGATGAAACGTTGATGATCATTTATTAAGTGGAATAAAATAAAATAGATGAAACACCCTATGCTATGTGGCATGAAGTCCAGGGAGGCCAGGAGAGATGGGAGTGTGTGGGAAAGTAGGATTCCAGGAGGAGCCTAGACTTTCTTGGAGGTGATATTTATTTTTATCATTTTGATTGGTATGTTGTACATATGTTAGAAATTATTAATCTTTTGTTGTATACAGTTGAAATTTATGTGTCAGTAAAGGTGTTAAAATAGAATTTCCTGGGGCTGGAGAGATAGTTGGCCCAACAGTGTTTGCTGCTATTATACAGGGCCAGAGTTTGGTTCCCAGTATCCATGTTTGACCGTTTACAGCCACCTATAACTCTAGCTCCCTAGTGATTCCCTCTTATGGCCTCTGTGGGTACATACATATGTACATAACTACCCCGCCCCACCCCTGACATAAATATGTTAAAAATACAAATTTGCAGAGCATTAAACAGTTAAAATCAACTATTTACTATTTATCTCACTACTAGACTAGATGGTCCAAGAAAACTGACTTCTCTGTTCTGTGTTCTGAGTGGCCAGCCAGTGAGAGGTACTTACTAATGATTCAGCAAATAGGTTGAATAAAGAGACAGATTCGCAGTTTAACAGGCACAGACAGCTGCTGTGTACTCAGCACGGACCACATATTATACTAAAAATCTTTTATGAATCATCACATTTCTAAAAGACAATTTTATTATCTCCATTTTTTTTTTTAAAAGGAAAACAAAGCTCGGAACAGTGAGTGACATGCTCACTACCACCGGTTAATACGTGGAGGGAACGCTGACATTAGGACTGTCTGACTGAAAGTCCATGATACTAACCTCTGCACTCAGACCCATTGGCATTTCTTTGTGGCCTATGAGACTGAGACTTTTATGAAGCCGTGACAAGGAAATCTGCAAGGATATAAGACTCAGTTGCTGGCACCCCTCTTTCAACACGAGGAATTAAGGAAGGGATGAAGAGATGCAGGAAATCCTTGTCCTTTTATATACATTTCCAGGACTTGTAGTGCAAAGTTGTCTTATCTTGTTTGGCTCCTTTTGTACATCCTGGGACCTGAATGTGAAGCAGGATAGGGTAGAGCCTCACATAGCATGGCTTTCTGCCAAGAATCTAGAAGGACCTTCAGGAAGCCCTGAAGGACAGTTTTTTCCCCTCTCCATTGTCACTTTTGAGATTCTTATTCCAGGAGGGGCATGAAAAGAACACATATTTCAATTGTCTATGCAGTTGTAGTAAGCCTGGGTTCCCTCGCACCCCAAACAGTGGATTTTTATAGGCCGATATTAAATTTTCAAACAGGGATTATGAACTATTTTCATTGCAATATTGTAACACAGTTGGAATGTATTCCAGCCTCCTTCTGTTTTCAACGCCATGTCTCAAGAATGATGGAATAGAAAGAATATTTACATTTCTGAAAATAATACTTGAGGTGTTTTCAACAGGCAATTGGGTTTTTCTTTAGAAGCTGGAAAACATTTCTTTATCTCATCTGTATATAGTTATAGTACATCAGACTTAAAATTACCAATAGGAGTTATAAAATTGTCTGTTGTGGTTTCCCATTATTTTCCATATATCACTATGTGGCTGTCCCACCAGAGTTTATATGGACTGCTGTTTTTCTTGTAAGTGCTACTTAAAAAATGTTGAAACATGTCATATCTCCCCTTTAAAAACTCTTTTGTAGGCAAATAGAATATATCATTGATTTCATTAGATTCATTACCCATTGATACTGCTCTATTTGCTTATTTGTTAAAAAAAAAAAAGTATATGAAGACCACACCATGTGCTGTCTGTGTTAGGTACTGAAGGCCCAGGAGGAACATTTTTGGAGGGTACCTAATTAATGCTGGGAATTTAATCTCTCCTGTGGTTTTGCTTGTGGAGCTATTAGGTAGACCAGAATTGCTAATGCTTTCAATTTGTTTGGTAGTTCTGCCCAAATATGAGGTACATAGATCAAGTTTTCTGGCCTGATAGCCCTTATTCTTTTCTTCACCATGTGTATGATATGTATGTCTGTTAATGTGCATGTGGAATGGGCTTACATGTATATGGATTCACAGGCATGTGGGTACAGAGGCCAAAGACTGACAGTGGATATTCCCTCCGTCATCCTCTACTCTGGCTGACTTACCTCCATAGCTCACCAGTTTGGCTAGCCTCATTTGCCAGATTGCTTTGGGGATCCCTGTCTGTACTCCCCACACCCTAGTTCTAAGATTGCAGGTGGCCAACACACTCACTCAGAGATCTTCACTGCGGGTCTTATGATAACACAGCAAACTTCATTGTCCATTACACCATCTCCCCAGCCCTGCCCTGCCCTTGTTCCGTACTTCAAAAAATGTGCTAGTGATTTCTTATCTTGTATGAGTCATAAATAGTGTTTCAAGAAAAAAAGGGACGATAGTAAGAGAACACTTACGCTTTTTGTTCAGTGATTGACCCACATTTTGAGAGAGAGAGGGGGGTATTTAAAATAGGACTGAATTTAGGATTGGTTTAGGTTTTGATTTGCAGGTAGTTTGCTTGTACTTTGATTTCTCTTGAGATGACTTTTGGATTAATTATTTTCTTATCTTTGTGTTCTGACTTGAAAATTGTGACGGTTTTGAGTTTGGAAATTTGGTAATTTTTATTAATGTCATTCTAACAAATTAAACTTCTCTAAGATACGGAGGGATGTTTTGTTCAAGTAGAAGGGAAATGGTCTTGGACAGAACTATTAACTGGCATAGGTGGGTGTATTGATGTTTAGGGAGATTCTCCACAGTGCATTGGCAATGAATAAAGTGAATGTAGACTATCTTATAATTAAGATAACTTGTTGAGGGTCCTTTTCTACTGATAGAGAGGAACACTCTGAAGACTGAGGTGGTTTTCTTTCATTTCAGTATGGTTGATAACTTCTAGTTATTATCCTTCCATAGTTTCTCCACAGATTTTTTTTTAATATGCAGAAACTTGAATTTTCACATAATTTCTTATGCTGTTTAAGGTTCATGTCTTCTTATGTTGTAATTATCTGACCATCTGCAAATCCTGTCAAGTCAAGGCTCTTGTATTGAAGTTGTGTCTCTGGATCTTTGAACAGTGCTTGCAGAAACTGCCTGATGTGTAGGACCAGCTCCCCAGCCTCCTACCATTCTTTGATCCCTCACCCTCACACTGCTTTTGTGTACCTGATTTCTAGGTTGCTTAGTGTCCTAGACAGACTGAGACAACTGTGTCCCCTAGATCCCTGTAGGTATAGACCTTTATCTCCACTTGGCTCCTACACAGATGTAGACCATTATATCTTCTTGTCCCCTCGAGAGACATAGATGGCTATCTCCACTTGGTTCCTAGACATACATATAAGACTGCTCTGTCTACTGGCCCCCTTTTAACAGTGTGACCTTGAAAACTTACATTTCATTTGTTGTTCGGTTTCTGAATTTTTGTTTTAAATGTTTTGGGGTTTGCAGTGCCTCATGAGTGCTCAGCACATGTTCTACCACAAAGCTTCACCCACCTCTAATGTCTTAGTTAGAAATGATATCTTAATGTAGTACACCATGAAAACAAATTAAAAGAATGGCCAGTATGACGATTCGGATATAGTTAGGTGATCAGTATGTTATAGTTTTCCTATAATTTTAATCAATTGCATTCTTTGTATTTAAAAAAATTTCTCTTTTCATACTAGATTATTATAATAGCTTCACTGTATTTTCTGACATTTTAAAGTCTCTCCTGCCTCTAGGATAACTTTAGATATTGCAAGCAGATTAAATATTTATAAAATCTTTACTGTGTGTTAAATACTAGGCCTTTTCTGTCTTGTGGTTTAAAATAAACCAGCAAGCAAACAAATTCACTGTGCCTTTGGACTTAAAAGCAAATGTATACTTTGGCTGACAGTTTTGCCATAACCTGTTTTGTGCATGTGACACCCCCTCCCCCCCAACACTTTCCATTCTCCTTTTCCAGGGCAAGAAAGAGCAGACGAGCCGGCCATGCTGGTGCACATCTTTAATCAAAAAAATTTGGGTGAAAGAGGCAGGTGGATCTTTGTGAGTTTGAGGCCAGCCTGGTTTACAGCGCGAGTTCCAGGGTAGCCAAGACTACACGGAGAGAGAAGAGCAGAAGGACACTAGGTTCCTAAGCAGGGCTCTGATAAAGGCTGGACTCTGTCAGGGTTCTAGCTCAAATTCAGGAAATGTCTTCCCTTTTCTCTATTTCAAACCTGGTTGGAATATTCTTTTTGACCAATTTCAGTCACGATAAAGCAGGGAAGAGTGAAGGAATAGCACACTTGATTACAGCTACTCAGCTTCATGGAAGCCCCTGCAAGTGAGGCTAGCAATTGCCCTAGGCTAGGCTTTGCCACATTCTGCTGTTGTGGCTGAGGAGTGGTGCCTTCTGAATTCTCTTTTGTAGCAGCAGCAGCAATAATTCAGTGCTCCTGAAGGGAGTAGGCAAATAGTGAGGGTTTATCTCAACATGTGAGAAAGCAAAAGCAGGAAATTTACACCTTCCACAGCAAGGAGGACAGAGTCTGAGGCCTTGGGTGTATGGTGGTTCAGGGGAAGTCTCTTTCCTGGAATAGTCAGGCTTTTTTAGAAGCCATTAGTTCAGTCTGCTACAGTTAGATGCAAGACTGTGTAAAGGTGCAAACACTCATAAATTGACAAGTTTACTGGGGGGCAGCAGGTGCCTTGCAGATGGTCCTTGGTGGGAGTTCATGGAAGGAGGCCAGAACCTGCTGAAACCTGCTTCATTGTTTTCCAGAGGTTTGTCTGTTCCCTTATGTGGCCAGCATGATTAGCTCATGTCCAGCCACAAGCCCTCATGTTTCCTTCCTTAGTGTTTTTGATCTGGCCATTTCAACCCCTACCATTTGTTTTATGTTTAAGATTTGTTTTCTCCTTGACACTGGTAGTAGAGGATGCCAAGAAGGAAGAAGGTCAAAAAAATACTAAAATATGTGTTCAGTCTTTGATACTCCAGAGCCTCCCACCTAAACCTTTAGTGCCTGGAGTCACTTTAAAAAGATGGCTTTTAAAGTCCTTTCTTGGCAGAGCAGTGGTGTCACATGCCTTTAATCACAGTATTGAGGAGGAGGGTGGATCTCTGGATTTGAGACAGTCTGGTCTACAGAGGGAGTTCCAGGATAGCCAGGAAAACCCTGTCTCAAAAACCAACCAGACAAACAAACAAACAAACTAAGTCCTTTCCTAGAGAGGAGTTAGCTGGTGTTTAGGAAGACCATGAACAAAGTTAGATAACTAGCTTTGAAAAAAATGAGACGATAGTTCCATTTTCTACACCCTAGGTAATCACTGATAATGGTAGCTGTGTAATCTTTATTTAAAATTCTCCTTTTTCATTTCAAAACTGTATTAACCTACTTTTTAAAACTACAGTATAAAAATTATTATTCTAAGTATATGCAGCACACATGTGAATGTGGAGGTCAGAGAGAGTAATCGTTGGGAGCTGTTTTCCTTCTTCTGTTGGGAGTCCAGGCATCAAATTCAGGCCACCAGGCTTGCAGAACAAGTGCTTTTATCCAGTGAGCCATCTTACCAGCCCCAAATCTGAGTCTTTATGCTCCCCTCGAATTTCTTCCTAATTCACCCCTTATTTCTTTCCCCGGTCATTTTGAAGTAGTTCATGTGCAGTTTGTCTCCGTTGGGGCAAATGGAGCTCTTCTCTTGATCACACTGCTTAAATTTCCGTTGAGCAAGCACTTGGTCACTGCTTGCTGACTGTGGAGCACTATGCTTAGTGCTCGAGAATTCTCGCCTAGGACTTTACTCCTAGGCCATGGGAAATTTCAGGTCCATAGACATAGAAACCCAGCACTGTGAGGAGCCCTTTATTTCCAAAAGACAGACTGTAGCAACAAGGCTAGAAAGATTGTCCCTAGGTGATTCACTGTTTCCCGGGGCCGTGGCACATTAAGGGACTTAAGTGTTTGTCTTATAGCAGTAGCAACATGCTGAAGGACTTAAAAGCATACTCAGATCAGATTGAATTTTAGGCTTCCAGAGTCTTTGCAATATGGATTTAAAGAACATAATATCAGAAGAACAAAAACAGGAGTTTGATACCCATGAACCAAATAAAAAATGATAGGCCCAACTGGAGTAGTACACCTGCACTTGGGTGGGGGGAGGGGAAGGGACTAGGAAAATAGAATGTCTTCAGAAATAAGAAATTCCTTTTTTATGTGCTTGAGTAGATCAAAGAAATTCAAAAGAAGGACTATGTGGGAAGATGATGCAGTTTTAACTATATGTTTCTCTGTATTTAAGTTTTTTGAAAATGATGTCCTATCATTTTTAACTTGGTCTGCTAATCGAAACATTCATCTACCTACTGGCCGCTTTCTGTATATAGACTATGTAACTATCTGGTAGTATTTGTTGAATATGTTATATGAAAAGTTTCTTGAAGACTGCTTCAAAAATAGGACTTCCATTACACTTTTAATGGCATTCTGCTATACTCATAGACTGGAGCCTTGTGTGATTGTCATCATAGAGGCTTTATCCAGCAACAGATGGGGGCAGATTCAAAGGCCCTCAGCCATACATTAGGCAGAGATCTGGGATTCCTACAGTAGATGGGAAGAGAGATTGTAGGAGTGAGAGAGGTCAAGGACATCACAAGCACACAGCCCACAGAATCAAACTAAGCAGGCCTCACAGACTGAAGTGACAATCACAGAGCCTGTATGGGTCTGCCCTAGGTCCTCAGCATATATCTTATGGTTATGTAGTTTTGCATTCTTGTGGGAATCCTAACAATGGGAGTGGTGATATCTCTGACTCTTTGGCCTGCTGTGGGAACCTTTTCCTCCTACTGGATTGCCTCATCCGGCCTTGATATGAGGGTTCGTGTCTAGTCTTATGGTAACTTGTAATGCCATGTTCAGTTGATGTCCCTGGGAGGCCTGCTCTTTTCTGAAGGGAAATGGAGAATGGGTAGATCTGGGAGAGAGTGGATGTGTGTGTGTGTGTGTGTGTGTGTGTGTGTGTGCAGGGGTGAGGGGAGGAATGGATGGAGGGGAAACTGTGTTTGGTATATAATTTAGGAGGGAATAATAATAATAATAATAATAATAATAATAATAATAATAATAAACGACTTAAAATGCCTGCTACTGCCACCATCCATCATCCTTCCCACCTCAGGAACATGTAGATGGGATGGGTTCATAAGTTATAAATCTCCTTTTGATATTAGGACATCATGGCACATTGTTCTTTGAAGGGGTATGGCTTTATCCAGCCACATACTTTGATGTGACTTGTTAAGCATTTCCTGACACTACTTAATGTAAAATTCCAGTGTTTGAAATGTGGTAGAACACTTGCCTGTCATACATAAAGATGCAAGCTCAGTCTAGCACTGCAAACAACAAACCCCCAGCCCTCCACTCCATAATTGCACTGGCCATACTCTAAACACTCAGCTAAATGTGGTTTATTTTGGACACTGCAGATCCAACATGCCCATTGTAACTGAAAGTTCTAGCAGACCTTGCCATTCTAAAGCACAGTGTTTGTTAAAAACAGACTGTGAGTTCATGCTGCCCAGCTTTGAAATCTAGCTGCAGACGACTGGTGACTGAAACCTGCCCATCTCAGCTGTGACTTGGGAGTGGTGCCAAGCAATTATTTAATATTGAGGCTGCCATGATAAAAAGTCGGGCAAACAACAGCGAACAGTGGCCAGCACTGAGAAAATGCTGTGGATCCGCCATCATCACCACTACCATCCTCTTCCATTTTCTTAAACACACATTCCTTGAATAGGGAGGAGAAATGAATTTACTTTGTTCATCCTCATTTCTTTTTCCTGGAGACTAGATGGATTCTGGGAAAAGAAGATATTTCTCTCTTTATCCTGTACTCAGTGTAGTCTAGCAATTCAATAAAAATGTCAGTGTGGTTGTGTTATGGCTTGTTTCTTAAGGCTGTTTCATGTAAGTGGTTCATCCAGATATGCATGGGGGTTGTTTCTTAGGAGAGGACACTGTATTTGTATGGGATGGGGATCCCCAAGATCCCAAGAACCCTTTGCTGAAAGCTAGGATCACCTTCATGGTGTTGTCATGAGACAGTCTGGTGAGCTGGCCACTGAATTCCCTTTTGTAGATTCATACAATTTTTGGACATTTCTGTTATGGTGACTTGGGAGCTTTTAATTTGTTTTTATTAGATCATTTTCTAGACTCTTAAGGCAGTGGCCTTTTCAGCAGGACATACACACGATTTGTTATTGTAGTTATTGGGAATTGCTGATGTAAAGCATTTTGTGACTTCTGGGAATATTAATAAGCCTCTTAAAATACTTGTTCAATTAGATCCCCTGACCTCCTGTCCAGGGGTTGAGCTGTCATTAACCGAGAGAAAGCTTTCCACACTTGAAGTGGAAGTGGGGGAAACCATTGTCTTTCTTCTCATCTTTTTTTTTTTAAGCTTGTTTCACATACTTTTTCTGAAGCAGTGAGGGAGCAGGATGCCCTCTGTCAGAACTCCCAAGGCCCCTCTTTCCCGTGGAGAGTAAGAGTTGGTTAGGTTTTATATTACTTATTGTGCCTACTTTTTATTAAAACAAAACAAAACAAAACAAAACAAAAAAACCCAAGACAACTATTCGCTGTATCCACAGGTTGGAAAGATAATTTGTTTCGCTTGTGTGGAGAATTGCTTCTTTCTGCCTCAAGCAGCTGGGTCAGGGGTGCATATTTTGTTTGCATAAAGTAGAAAGTATTTTCTTAAACTCCCAGAGGGAAGAATCTGGGTACTGTAATTGCCCAGTGGCCTGTCTCATGAGGCTGGACCCTAGATTGGCTTGTCTTGGATGGGAAGACTAGGTTTTGAAATGATACCACATCTGTACTGTGTGGGAGTCCAAGTGGCCTTGGCATGCCTGGGTTTAACGTCGGCTCCTCATGCCAATCTGTTGTGAAATTCTCCTGCTGTCAGATTTGTAGTTTCTTTCTCTGAGAGTAGGTCATCTAATTTGGAGCATGAAGGTACAGAGCCTCCTACGTTTTTGTGACAGAAAGATACTGATGGAGAAGGAGCGAAGCCAGATACCAGAGACTAGAGGAACCGGCAGGAAATGGCAAACATGGTGGAATTTCCAGAGCTTTCCATTTTGTGAAGTCATGGATAATTTAAAAAGTACTGGCTTTTACTTTTGTTTGTTTCTTTGCTGCAACCACGTCTATCTGCCAACCTTTCTAAAATGTCATGATGTAATTATTTTAACAGGCACTGTATGCTCCTTTATTTGGGGGATATTAACCTTTCTAAACAAAAGGAATGTTAATATACACTGGAGACACAACTAATGGGATTTCATTTTTCTTGTTAGGCAAGAAGCTTGATTTTTTTTTTTTTAAACTTCTTGTAAAAGAATTCTGCGAGTGAAATAATTGCCTTAAGCTAATCCATGATAGCGATTTTAAACGTGACTTTCCAGATCACTTTTATATGGCTTAGAAAGAATAATGTGATTTTCTTGTTTTTGTTTGCTTTAGCTAAACACTATTGAAAGATGATATAAATTCAATGAGTTGAAAACAAAGAAAATGCTAATTTTCTAATGTGTTGAGTTCTTTTAAGGCATGAAATATAGTGTTTAATTCAACGTTTACTTTTATATAGATTTAGTTAATTTTTGAAAGTATAGGACAAACAGCATAAATTATCTAGCTAGCTATTTTCTTAATCACCATGTATTTCTTCTTGATGTTTGCATGTATTTGACCTGAATGTGCTGTTGTTTGTAAAAGCACAAGAGCCATAGCCTCTTGACAGAGTGGCAGTCAGGATTTCTCAGGGCTCCTTCTCTCCCCGTATCTTTCTTTTTCTCTCGTTCTCTACTCTTTTCCCCTCCTCTCTTATGATTAATATCCACTGAACTACTCTTTCTGGGCTTCATGACTCACCCTTCTGACCAGGAGCACACATTTGCCATGGTAAACGTAAGGCAATGAAACATTTTAAGACTAAATGCTGCCATCAAGCTTTGACCTTGTTATCATGAGCAGCCTACCCATAGTTCTGTAGATACCTCCAAACTGAACAAAATTCGGACCCTGCTGATGGGCTCACCCAAAACAAAGAAGTTGAGAGGAGAGGGAGGAGGAGGCTGTGGCATTGAACCTCCATCATCCTCTGTGTCAGGCACTTGAACAGCTTTCCCTTTAAGCAAGTAAGATGACGAGTTTTTCTTATTTTGGATTAGTGTGAGAGTATGAAATGGTTCTCTTTCCCTTCCAGGCAAAAATACCAACAGAATCTGACTTCAGAATGAAAGAGCTAATTTCATTTGGTGGCTTTCAGACTTGAAATATGGGCTCGAACCAGAACTGTGCATTAGTCAGCCAAAGCACACAGGTTCTTTTGACAATGCTAATTATTATTTCACGACATATTTTACTTTATGTTGTCTGTCGTCCCCACCCCAAAACTAGCCGTTGTTTGGGGGAAGGAGTCATTTGGATTGGCACGCTCCTTTGTCATGCTCCTTTCCCTAGACATGCCTTGCTACTTCATGAATATAGACACTGTGCAATAAAGAGAGCTTTATTGAAAACAGTCCTGCACAGGAAATGTAATCTGGATGAATATTAAAAAAACTAATAGGTTTATATTTTAATCTTGATATTTCAACTATATTTTTCTGACGTCCTAATTGCCTTGCTTTATCTCCATTAAATTTAATCTGGAATACAACTAAATTTTTGTTACTCACACTGAACTTAGGAAGGAGTGACACATACAGTTAACAAATAAATACAAAATGAAATTGAACATAACTTCTTGATGTACAGGGGAAGATGAGTGGAAGAGAGTTGATTGCGTGTCTGGACGCATAGCTGCCTGATTTATGTCCTAATTTTAGTACTGAGTTTCCTTTGTAGTAGTAAAATGTCACATTAGCATGTCCCTTTTAATAATCTAATATGCTACCAGTGACAATAAATACATGTGCCAAGTCTAGCTCAAGGTATCTCTAACTTCACAGGCCTGTGACCCTTCCTGGTGTAGTTAAATTGCCCAGATGACCCTTCTGTCATATATTTTTAATTGTAAAGCACTTGAAATTAATCATGTTTTATTTCTTTTTAAATAAGCATCTCACGAGCAGCAGTGAGCAGTTTTGCTCACGGCACTTATCCACTCTTAAAGAAAATTAAAGATTGGAAAGGGTCGGTGTCTCAGAGGCAGACATCTACACAGGGAAATCACGGCAGGCTTCTACCTCTATGCTTGGTCTCTTGCCTGTGCATTGAGTGAAAGTGGCATCGGCGCACATAACAAAGTGGAAACATTTTGCATTATTACCCCAGTCTTTAAGTGTCATAACCCTAGATTTCGAGGACCTCAGTGAAGGCTGAGGTTTCCTCCAATCTCTGAGGCAACCGAGTGCCTTTCATTTACACTGCACAGAGCTAATCTGTAGGAGAATTGGACTCTGCCTCTGAACTAATTATGATTTACAGAAATTGATAATTTGTCTTCGGCATGTGTCTGCAAGAAGAAATTACTATTAAATTTGATTAACAAATGACAGATTTCAGCCCAGTAATTTACCATCTTTATTAGCAAACTTTGAAAACTTCTGACAGTCATCCTAGTAGTTCACCCCGCAATACCATTGATACTTAGAGCCGTGGCACGAAGCTACCTTACTGTGAACAAACACATCTCAGTGTGGTTTGTCTTCTCAGTCCTCAGGCACAGTCCATGTGTTCAAGTTGATTTCCCATGAGAGGCAGAACTTAATAATATGTAATTAACTTCCCAAAATGAAGAATCTGGCCTTCCAAATACACTCTCAATGGGCTCCTTTGGAATATTTAGGATCATACAAGAGGAGGCAGCGCTTCTGTCCCCACCTTAGTTTTTCACACTCCACTCTGTCAAACAAATATTTTTCTTTCTTTCTGAAACAGATTGCAGACCAATCTTAATCTATAGTCTTAATATAGAGTTGACATCGTGAGTGATTCAGAGCCTCTTTCAAAAGCCCATAATTGAGATGTGAAACTTGTAGCAGTAAAGTGGGGCATTAAAACATTTCTCATGTGAGCAACACAATTTTTTTAAGTACACTAACATCCATGTTTTTGTATAGTTGAGAAAATATTCCATTGTGCTAAGCAACTTGTCAGAATCATCACAGTGCTAATAAAATGCCCTTTCATATTTTCCAGTCAGGAGAACCTTAACTTCTTTTATGTGGAAAAGGGAAGTAGAGAGAAAGGGCGCAATGATTGAGAACATTTGCTGCTCCTGAAGAGGACCCAGGTTCAGTTCCCAGTACCTCTGTCTGTAGTTCACAACTTCTTGTAGCCCCCGTGCCAGGAAATCTGGCACTCCCTTTGGACGTCTGTGGGTACCTACATGCACATGGTGCATGTGTATATTTTGGTGTGTATTTTACATGTGTGTGCGCGCGCATACGCGCATACGCACGCGCACACACACACTCACATACATAAAACATAATACGTAAGTAAATCTTTTAAGAAGAGAATTGAGTGATTGTTCTTTTAAAATTTATTTTATATGTATCGGTGTTTTACCTGCATGTATATCTGTGCACCGTGTGTGTGCCTAGTGTCCTAGGAAGTCAGAAGAAGGTGTTGGATCCCCAGGGACTGGACTGTGTGGATGTGGATACTATGTGGATGCTGGGAATCCAACCTGGCTCCTCTACAAGAGCAGCCAGTGCTGTGAACCACTGTGCCATCTCTCCCTCATTTAGCCTTTTAAGGACCCAGAAGTAAAGCTTAACTTTACAATGTCATGAAATAAATGTTTTAGTGACTAAGTAATAGTTCACCAGGAAAGTCTGCACTAGCCTCCTTTCTCAAGGATTCAGCTTGTGTACGATGCTAATATTAAAACGAACCTGCCAAAGTGAGTGATGGAGGTGCTAATAACCCCAAGTGGGGAGATGAAAACAACATATTGTACACACCTGCGCTCCACTTTATGTCAGTGTCATCAAATTATTGAATGAGTGAGTATAATGGTGAATGGGGAGAGCCAGAGGCCAAGCAACAGCAAGGCCTCTTGCTGCTGAGTCCTTGGCTCTGGAAGCCTTGCTCTCACTGTGGTCCATTCTTGAGTTAGGGATGTAAAATAAGTCAAAACCCTTGCAACATTCTCTCTTGGGATGTTGCATTGGCGGTACTGAGTGGTTTATTGCCTTCTATTTCCAATCTTTGTTAGTATTGCATTGGAAATAAGTGTTTATATACTAATTTTGTTTAATAGTCTCCATCTTGTTCTATCTTCTTGTGGTTTTAGTGTTCTTTTTAAAGTAGGACTGTCCATAATCTAATCAGTCGGGAGGGTGTGCTTTAATAGTTTACTGTTGTCACTGAAAGTGGTAGGATGCTAAAGAGAAACTTTAACAACAGAGTAGGTAAAACCCTGGGAGGACCATGAGGCATACCTTCATAAAGTGTGATGGATTCTCAGGAAGTGCAGATAGCTCCTGTGCCTTTCACCCATCACAAACCTCACCCTGGCAACTCCTGTTCATATAAAAGCCCACAAAGAACCCTGTCCAGCCCTACTATGCATAGAAGAAGGTTCCTGTAATGTCTTTTATCTGTGGGTTCCTGAAACCTTTGAGACTTAGTTTGCTAATTCTCACACTGCCATTCCTTGTCAGTTCCTAACCATTGTCCTTTGAATACAAGCCAAACCATGTAATGGTGGTGAAGTGAGTCAATTTAGGATGAGCAGGCTGTCTGGATGTTTAACCAAAGTGGACCTTTGAAAGGTAACCGAATCCACTGTTCTTCCTATTCTGAAGGCAAACTGAAAATCTCTGAGAAGAGGAACTTTGAGAGATAAGAGATTCACACAAAAGGGTCCACAAGCTTAGGTGAATTCTATGGAGCCAGTGAACCCTTAGGCGTTTCATGAACAAAAAAGAATGGGTGCTCACCAAACTCATCAGTTTATTATAGTTTCAGGGAATCAGATGCATTTACGTTTTTCTTACATTAAGAGTGTCAGAAGCCAAGTCGAAACTCTTGAACATCTTGGGGGAAGAAGCAAATGAGTTCTTTTTTTTTTTTTTTTACAAGTTGTTATTTTTTTTTTTAAATTTTAATTACAGTTTGTTCACTTTGTATGCCAGCTGTAGCCCTCTCTGCCATTCACTCCCAATCCCACCTTCCCTCTTCTCCTCCCATGTGCCTCCCCAAGTCCACTGATAGTGGTGGTCCTCCTCCCCTTCCATCTGACCCTAGTCTACCAGGTCTTATCAGGAGTGGCTGCATTGTCTTCCTCTGTGGCCTGGTAAGGCTGCTCCCCCTCTCAGGGGGAGAGCAAGTGAGTTCTTGATAGAGGAAAGAACACTGAACTTTAGCTCTGACTAGTGGGACCCCTGCCACTAGCCTCTGTCAGCCCGAAGTGCTTCTGGGAAGACCACTAATAGAACCAGCAGCATGTAAACATCAGCAAGTTAAGTACTTGCCAACCCAGTGGTTAGGAGTGGAAGTCAAGCTAAAGATTAAAGACAGCTTGACAAAATCCTACATGCAATCCAGCTGGGCTTTACACATTATGAGATGTGGTCGGACAGAATGAGGGTGTTTAAAAAAATTATTGCTATTATGCAGCTGGAGGGCAATGGGCTGAGCTGGGAATATGCCAGGAGAACTTGTGCTGCTTGTGTAGATAAACTTACAGGGCTTCAGCTTTCAACCCCATCCAATTCTTTCTGTCAGCTTCTCTTAACCTTGTCCTGTCCCTTGCTGAGCCCTGACATTTTCAGAGCAGAAGAAAATCATGTTAAATTTATGTATGAGGAGGGGTATGTCTGTGTGTATTGCTGGACTCGGGATTTAAGTGTTTGGGCTCTTTTCATTAGTTCTGTCCTTGGTTTATTTTGTAGTCGCAGAGGAACTTATAAACCAGTGCATAGTAGGAGTCTTGATTAAGCTTCTCGTGTTCTTGGTCATCACAGAGCCTTTGTGGGGGCTCTGTAGAAGAGGCTCAGCCCTGCTGAGAAAACCAGGTGAGCTTAATGTTGTTTGCCTAAGCCTGCTCTAGCCCATGATGCTAGTTTTGTCAGTGACTTAACTGGGATTTTGTCCAAGATTTTGTTTGATGAAAGAATTACAAAATGAAGAATGCTTAAAAAAAGTGTTCTGATGTTGGAGAATTGTGAATGCTGGGCTTAGAAGGGAGGATTTGTATCAGATTGTAGAACATCTGGGCCAGCTAGCAGAAGAGAGTATTCTTTTCCGTACAGGTAGGTATGGAGTCCCTAAGGATGACTGAGTGGTTCAGATGACATGTGAAAGATGAACTGGAGAGATGCCTGTATCAGAGTTGTCAGGCAGGAGGGCTGTTGTAGTGGACTGTCGTGTGAGAAATGGTGTTTTAGCTAGCCAGTAGTAGTCTTGGGAGAACCATAGGTCTCACCAACTCACTCCCCTTCTCTCAAGTCCTTGGCTCTGGCTCCTTGAAGTGGTATGACAGGAAGGATCATGAAGTGTGCCTGTGCTCCTTTCAGAAAGGAAGGTGCTCCGTGCTCTAACAGGGATCTCTATGAAATGAAAGGGGATGGTGGCCCCTCTTCTATGGAGATATTACCCCTGGTAGACACACTCCACGATGCATAGGAAGGTTTCAGGGATTGGTAACAGACCGAATGTGGAGAATTGTAATGTTTGGAGGAATATTTGATATTACTGAATCGTGACTGACCTGACTTAGCAAAATGACAGTTAAAAGATAAATATTTAGCCAACAAGACTGGTGGTTGAGGTTGGAGTCAGAGATTTGGGCTGGAACTGACCACTAAGGTTCTGATCATTTTACTCTCATAATGGGGATACAAGAGGCAGAGAGGACTCCCTATGAATTAGGAGTAGATCAGCTTGAAACCGAATGATCATTCTAGTTCTCAAGCCTCAGTATGTGACCTTTTCAAATCTTGAATCAGATTGCAGAAAAGAGATGAGGAGTGAATTTGGCCAGGTGAGTTTGGAAGCCAGCGAGTATTACGAGGTCTCTCTAGACATGATTGCGTTGGTACCTCTTTTTTAATTTAAAAATTTAAAAAGGTTTTATTTTATGTCTATGAGTAGTTTCCTACATGTATGAATATGCACCCTGGTGTATGCATGCCTAGTGCCCACAGAGGCCAAGAGAGAACATCGGATCCTTTGGAACTGGAGTTTTTCAGAGGGTTGTGTGCTGCCACATGGATGCCAGGAAGTGAACTCAGATGCCCTACAACAATGCCAAGTGCTCTTAACCACTGATTTATCTCTTAAACTCTTATTAAGCACAAACGTAGTAGTTACCACATTTTAGTGTCTGTTCTAGCTGTGTTGAGATGAATGGAAGATTAGTGGTAAGATGCAGCTATTTCTCTGTTAGAGAGAAAATGGGCTTGGAGGAGTTAGGGTTTCACTCAGTGTCTCACAGTCATAAAGGACAGGATTGGGTCTTAGACTTGGGTCTGGTGATTGTCTTCCTGTGTGCTTTCTCTGTTATCCTGTCCTATCTTCTAGAATGTATATGATACAGACTTGAACTTTATATATAGAAATAAAGGATAAATGATGTGCATAATCTGACAGAATCATTTGGAGAAGTGGAGATGCTGACAGTACCAAGCTTTTGCCCTTTACATTTTGCCTCTGCGTTCATACATTCATAAATATATTTAAACCTGTCTCTGAATATTTAGGTCAGTTTTAGTCATTTGCTCTTATAAATAGGAGAAAGATGGTATAAATTAGCCAGACTGCCGAGGTTTAAATCCAAGTTTCACCACTTCTTACCAATGAGATCTTTGGTAAGTTTCTTAACCTTTGTGTCCCAGTTTCCCTATTTGCAAAATGGGATGATAATGGCTTGCCTCTTATAGTTATTGTGACAGATGCATGAGGATGGCTATAGAAAGTACTTAGAATAACAGTTTGCCACATGGCAAGCTCATATATGTAAGAGCATAATTTTGGGGTCAGACTTCTTTGGGTTTAAATTCCAGCTCCGCCTTTTACTAGTTGTTTAACCTTGGACATAACCTTAGTTTCTCTGGGCTTAGATTGTAAGCCCTTGTATGGCTGTTGGAAGTTAAATAAAATGAGATAATGCAAAAAAGTTACTTTCATGCTACTTGACAAAGGCTATAATACAAGATCATTGTTTTCATTACAACTGTCATAATCATCATAATCAGGACTAATGCCGTAATCAACATCCATTCACATAAACCTTTGTGTGTCTTTCTGACTGTTACCTTAGGGTAAATTCTTAAAGTAAAACCACTGTTTCTTTTGACTTTCAAGAAGATATCAAAACTGCATCAAGCTTTGTATGTTGAAAATAATAAGCTTTTACTGAGTACATAGTCGGTACCCTTTACCAACGTGGACATAGTAAGGTTCCCCAAGGAAGCATATTCTCTAGAGTGAGAGTTAATAGTGAAAATTAACCACGATAAAGTGTGCTGGTAAATTTCAGTGTCGACCTGACTGGGTGTGGAGTCACATAAGAGACATGTTGGGTGTATTTTTGAGGATTTTGCATAGTCACCTGAGGAGGGAAGTTGAACCCTCAATATTGATAATACCATCTCTTGGATTGGGAACCCAAACTGAATAAAAAGGGAGTATACTAAAAACAAGGAAGCCAGCGGAACAGCATTGTTCTCCTCTCTCTGCTCCTGACTGGGGGGTACAGTGGGACCAGCCACTCCATGCTCCCTCTGCCATGCTTCCTTCTGCAGTAGTGGCTTCTCTTGCCTTAAGCTGTGTGACAAAATAAGTCACCCTTCTTTAGAGGCTTCTCTCAGGTATTTCATCCCAGAATGAGAAAGTCAGCTATCCATAAAGGTGTGTAATATGAGTCAAGTCTTTAAAAGAATGGACTGAGTGTTGTGGAAACACTTCAGCTGGAGAAAAATAATTGGGGCTGGGGGAAATCAGAAAGGTTTCCTGAGAGAGGTGGCCATACTAGCTTCTGGAAGCCTTGCTCCCACAGATGGCGCTGGACAAGCTCTCAGCACCATGAGCCTGCCTGTGGCTGTTTTCTGTCTCTAGAGCCTTAAGGCTTGAGAGCATGTACCAGGCCTTGGATCTGGGGACCTAGAGACCAGCAAGCAGCTCATCTTGTCCTCTGCTCATGCTGTTCCACCAGAATCTTTCAATCTTTCAGTCAGTTTTTGGACTTCCTAGTTTCTCTCAGAAGTGTGATGCTATACTGCACAGAATCAGGCCACTGTGTACATGTAGCTCTTGAGTTTGTCAAAATGGAATTTCTTCTTTGGTTCTCTGATTACTTTCATCTGATTTCCTTAAAAAAAAAAAAAAGAAAAAAAAAAGGTAATCTCTTGTTACCGACTGATGGCAGAGCAGTGCATGCATAGCTATTTTAATGTAGTCACAATTCTTAAGGTAAGTTAAAACCTTTTCAGTTGTGGCTTATTCTTTAGTGACAGTTATGACAAATAGCTAGCATAATTCTTTTTTTTTTCTTTGTAGATGGTATAACGGGGAATCATGTATAGTGGGTATGCATTTTTTTAAAGGAATTTATGACATTTCAGTTTAGAACACTGTATTAGATGTTAAAGCATTTCTTTTGACAAGAATGAAGTAAATTGTATTCTGATCCAGTTTGTATAATAATGTGCAACCCAATTCACTAAGTTCATATTGGGAACTCAGTATTGCGGTGAGACTGAGATTACATAGATGAGAGTTGACAGTCATTCAGCGTGGGTTAGACTCGAACTCCAGAATGCAAAGGAGATGTTGCCCTCCTTATTTGCTGTTTAAAAAAAAAAAACGGGGAAAGGATCTTTATATTATTTTCTCCCATGTTCCATTTTTAAATGCACAGTGTTGCCAGCCTGCCACTAACCAGTGGTGTGAGCCTCTCAGGCTGATTGTTCCCATCAGGGTTCCTTGTGACAAATTTATAATTTTGTGTCTTATATCTGGGTCAACAGTTCGATTAATGTTTTATCTCTTGAGCAAAAGCACAGCGCTTCTTTGTAAATTTTATCTTACTCAAACTGAAGACTACAGAACAAAGAGTGTTCTGATTGAGTCCTCGTGCGGAGTGGAGCCTTCAGGTTCTTTGAGTTCTCATGTGGACCTGTATCTCCAGAGTTTGCCTAGTGCCTTGACTCCGAGTCCACTGAGCTCTAATTTGCTGCAGGTGGAAGACTTGCCTCTTTAAAGCTTTCAAATCATATTAATTAAAGCAAGTTAGTTGTCATTACTGATCATTTACTAACTTTTATTTATATTTGCTTCATTATAGCACAGTTGGAGGCCGTTTAATTTAATCAGAATATTGTATACCTAGTTCTGGCCACACACACTAAAAGCATGTAGTGATATTTTTTGAGTGAAAAATTTGATCATATGTCTTACATAATAGATATTTAATTTTTAGTATTTGGTAGCTTTAATGTTTTTCTGTTTCATGTATTTAATTCAGTTGTTTTTTTTTTTTTTTAAGTTAAAGCTTTTTTTTGTGTGGTGGCAGAGATTGAATTCAGGGTCTTGCTCATATCCCACAAATCCCCTACTACTGACTGAGCTACACTCACCCAATATCACAACAAAGTAAATATTAAAAAGTTATTCAAAATATGCACATCTGGCTGTCTGAGAGCTGGCAATTGCGGGCATTTTCTTTTTCTAATTGAAGTAGTAAGGACTAAGGAATTTTTTCTTCTTTCTTGCTTGCTTTCTTTCTTTCAAGCCATGCTATGTCATCAGTCCTTGTGTAAGCACAGAGATTCATTAGTATTATTTTTGAAATATGCTACATATAATAGGGCATATATAAATATTTTCTTCCATTTGTATAGGCAGATTTATATGTTTGGTGACTTGAATTACAGGCTGGGGAAATTTTATTTTAAATAGATCTCATTATCCTACATGCATTACAGTATAACTTTCTTCTGCAACACCCTAAACAGCATTGCAAGCCTCATCATTAAAGCTTCTCTTTAGTATTCGCAATTCTGGCTACGTTTTCTAGAAACGTTTCCAGAACACATCATGAAAGGGGTGGGTATAAAAGGGTTTGAATCCTCATAGGAACAATGGATCTTCTAACTTCCTGGCCCGAATGCCATAAAAAAGAAAGAAAGCACCTCTGTAAGCCTGCTTGGTCTTCTGGCTTTGTTCTCATTAAGTGAACATTTTAGGCATGTGCAAATTTGAATCTTATCCCCTTTTGTCAAGAGCATTTTTCAGTCATAGAGGAAGAAAGATTTCATTGGAGTGGCTTGGGAGGAACTATAGAGATGGTGCCATTAGTGTCCCAGAAGCAGGCTATAATACTAGCTTTTAGGGTGGCTCTATAATTTGGAAGCCTGACTTATAACCCAGAGGTGCTGGTTTGGGATGGGAGATCAGATTTGGTGAAGAAACTGATCTTAAATGTGATCCAGGCACGTCAGCATCTTATTGGAAACAGGAATACAATTTAGAATGCCCAGAAGGATCGATACTTTACTACCTCTTTTTAACTAAAATATTATGACTCTCAGTTGGGCTTGCTAGGCAGTGGATTGAAGAGGACTCACGTCTGAGCTCTGGTAACACCTGCAATACACGTGTGCTTTGTTACAGTTGAAGGGAAGAGTGTTCCCTTAACTGGTGATGAAATGCTTACTGAGCGTCACCCAGCTGGAAGGTAGACTTAAGAGTTGATATTCTTCCTTTTATTTTCTGTGCTGTCCTCTTAGATAGCTGTGTGTATGGCCATACACCACTGAATAATGGGGCATATGCTAAAAATGAGAATTTTAATTCTCTGGTAAGTAAGATTAGTGAAGAGGTAAAGGGCCAGAGTTGCCTCTGTGGAGCAAGTATGAGAAAGGCGCTTTGAAGACTGATATGATTTGTTTGCATTTTAAAATCACAACATCTTTAGATACGTAAAAGCTGGAAGAAAGCTCCTTCAAGTAGAAGGCATAGTGTAGGGTCTTGTGACACATAAAACACTGTGGTCCCCTGCTGCCTTACATGTTTATGCTGGGAGAAATGCTTTGCTATTTAGAGTGTCACAGTCACCCTGTATTCCAGGACACCTGAGCCATGGCATGTATAGACTAGGATGCTGAGCTCTGCTGTCTTGCAAGCACAGCCAATGGCTCCTCCACAGTCTGGCTTCTGCACTGGTCAGGAGGACCATCCAAAGCTTCAGTAAGTACGATACTTAAGCACATGTTGGTTTCAAGGACTCAGAATCTTCTTTAGAAGGATGGTGAGTACAGGGATAGTGGTGTAGTTGAGATGGTAGTGGGTCCCTAGGTCTTTTTCCAATGGACAGAGTCTCCAAAATTGGAGATGTGAGCATGAGGTTTAGGCCAAGAGTTAGAGTGCTTTAATCATATAGCACCCCAGCTCTGCTACTATGTAGCTGTATAAGTTACCTTGGGCCAGTTTCTCCAGCCTTTCTGCCATTTAATTTCCTCACCTATAAAATACAGTTGATAGTGGCCCCTACTTGGTCAAGTTTTGTGATTACCCAAGGAACTAATATATATGAAGTGCTTATATCAGTGTCTATCACACAGTACTGTTGTACACACTGGCATTTATGGTGCTAGTGGCATTATTCCCCTCCTCCTGAGCATTTGTAGAAGTGTGAGCTTTGTCCCAGTGCATTCATTCGTCCACTTCCTGAGGAGAGCCAGTCTGGTATCTTATAACTCAAGCTATCACACTGTACTGCAGGCCGACTGTATGCTACAGCTTGGCACTTAGCTCCTTGATCTCTTAGAACAGAACTGAAATTCCACTGCAGTGCAGAGCTGGTAATTGTTTTTTTCCGGTCATCTCGGGTGATTTATGACCAGAAGCAGCAGTGTGACCCTCTCATAACATTTTTATCTAAATTCCCGAGAAGTGGATTTTTAATAAACCATTATCAAACTGTCGTCATTATCACCACTTCGTGGTGTGTTAATTCAACAACATTTGTGGGTGTCTAGTTTATATAGAGGACAGTGATAGAAACTGTGAGAACTACAAAGAGACTGAAAATGAAGAAAGGATCATTTTAGTTGGGATGATACAAGACATATAGAGGAAGAGCCGAGTGGCTTTGGGAAGGAACGTCAGTGAAGAGCCTAGGGATGCTAGTCTTGGATGGAAGCTCCATACACGTGGAAAAGGCACTCAGAAAGGAGGGTTATGGGCTGCTTGGTAGAGGAAGAAATGTGGCATGTTCAGAGAAATGCAAGTAATCTGGGTGTGCTGGAAAAGATCTGTGCTCAGGGAGAGCTGGAGAGCTTGTTGGAAAGCTAGGCACTTAGCAGTTGTTAAAGAGGTGAATTTGTGTTTCTGTGGACAGCGTTCACATCACAGGCTCCAAGTGTGGGTTATACAACCTCTAACTCATGAGATGCTAAGAAACGAGAGAACATAGGAGACACAAATCAGAGCTACTGACCCTGGGAAAAGAGGCAGGATTTAGGAAAATTTTCTCTGTAGTTAGTCAGGGTTAAGGACACTTGGTTTTACATTCAGCTTCTTACTGGTTGTATTAGTCAACAGAATAATTCTGTGGTCCTCAGTCATCTTGTCTGTAAAATGGCTAATGTTAGTGTAAGATGGTACCTTAGAATCATATGAGGATGAAAGAACTGAGCTGGAGGGTGTGTGAAGCTCTTAAACATTCAAACATCTCAGAGTATTTAATGAATGGTTACTAGGAATAGCTGTGACAGAGCAGACGTCAAGCAGATAGAATAACTTCAATTCACTTTTACTGTTTTCCATGAGATGCCATGTAAATGCTCACTGGTGCTGCACTTCTAAGAAGTCGGAAGAACACTCCCGGACTTATTTTTAGCTTCACTACTGTGAAATGACAGAGCTTCTCATTCTGCCTGTGAGATCCAGTAATCTTTGTAAAAGATTAAATTGTGAATATATACATCAAGCTAGACCAAAAATCTGGTATTTCCTGACTTCCTGTTTTCTTTCTTATCAATACACACACACACATACACACGCATATGTTTTAATATGTTTCCATATTCTCATCTTTTTTATTTAATAGAATTTTTGTTAATTATTTGAAAACTTAATACAGTTATATTTACCCCCACACTTTTCCCAAATCTACTCCATTCTTTCTACCCCCCCACTTCGTGTCCCCCTTTCCTAACTAATACACATCACAATTTTTAGAAGGGTAAAATCCAAGAGTAGGTATGGAGAGTAAATGAAAAAACTAAATGGGGCCTCTCATTAACCAGATGTTTAGAGACCAAGGCGTGTGTATGTCAGGACCTCACCATTGTTTTCTCCCCCACTGTGACACTCAGTTTTATTTTCACATGTTGGCACATTCATTTTACCTTATATTAAGTTAAATATTAAGGGAGCTCTGAAGCACACTTGTCCAAGTATGATCCAATCCTGGAGCACCCAGGATCCTTTCAGAGGATCCATAAACTCAACCCTGTCCTGACACCATTTCGACAGTGTGTCAACATAAGCCATGGTAGGTAGAACTTATATATGGCCAACCTGAATCCGCGCAGTGGCACCAGACTGTCCTAAGAGATCTGTGCTCCTCACACTCATGAATGTCCATGGCAGAACAGGAAGAGTGGTTGGTTTCTTGAGCTCTTGACCTGCGTGTTTCTAGAAGCTTGTGGCGGTGAGGGGCACACAGGGTCCTCTGGCAGTCTGGGGCAGTGTAGTGTGGTTGAGTTGTTGTCTGAGCTAACTTGCTAATTCTTGGAATATCGTTTATAGTTTCTCAACAGAACGATTAAACAAACTGGTTATTAAGGTTTGGCTATTAGGCAGATGTTTCTGGAAAATAAAGTAAGGCTGTCATTTCTAGGGAAACAATGGGCAGTGTGTATTGTCAGCAACAAAATTCAAGCCTCAAGTGGAAAACAAGAGCTATTAAAAAGCTGCATCCACCACTGTGCACTTGATAGATCTCCTAAGACCCAAAGACGACTCTGCTGAGATTGGCGGCCACAATAATGACAGTGACTGCCATGGTGCTGGGTTATGGAATGGACCGGCCTTGGGAAGAGCTGGGTGGCCAGCAAATGGTTGGTTTCTAAATGACCACTGTGTGATGCTAACATTCACAGGTGGTAAAAGCTGCATGGATACAGGTGCGGTGTGCAGCTGACTTCGTGTGACAGCATGGAAAGTTCTCTGCTGGGCTCCAGTACTAACCTGTCTGTCCATTACATGGCAAACACTTGCTGCTTTCTATACAGCCTCAGTGCCCGTTGCTGTCACCAGGGACTGCTAAGCCCTTTCCCAGTTCCAAAGACATAGCTGCGTGAGGCTGATGCTTTTTATATTGCTGAACACAAACAGCTCATTACAAACAGACGGAAGCAGCAAACATGTGAACCCAGGTGTCTTCTAGTAAACCAAACATTAAGAGACTTGCCAAGACTTCCTTTCACTAATCCCACCCCTCAGAAAATGTAGTTATTTGTGCTAAAATGCCTTTGATAGCATGTAATGGATTTGTTATATGATAATTGGATTAATAAGAATCAATTTCTTGTTTTGGTTTCTAATGTGATGACAGTTACATAGCCCAAGTAAACAAATATCTTTGGGGTCCTCAATTAACTTTAAATTTAAAAATGGCTCTGACAGCACAAGAAGTGTGAACCACACCTCTAGTGATTTATGATTGTTACGGCCTCCCAGTGCATGAGACTGCCATCTGCTGGCAGCATGGGGAAGTGCAGGTAATTTTTGAAAAGCTCAGCTTGAAGTCTTGGATGATTTCTGAAATCATGTCTTGGATGAAACTGCTTTGGAAATGTATCAAGAGAAAAGAAAAACATCAGCTCAGAGGGCCAAAGGATATGTTTTAGGATACTATGTACCAAAATATTAATTTTCATAAGACAAGCAGAAACAGTTAATGAAATGCTTGTCTTAAAAGGCTCACGTTTGAAGGCCAGCATTCACTTCTTATGTTCTAGATGTATATTTATTAGTAAAGAGTTCCTACTCTATGTTGGTGTTCTTACTCTTTGATACCCCGAGACATGTGTTTTGCTTAAGTGATGTTCTGTCACCTGTGATTGGCTTATGGTCAGTCATTGGCAATGCCTCAAACTTTAGTAGCTAATCAGTGCTTTGTAAGGTAGATTTTAGGGTCATTCTGTAGTGGGGAGTTTGAAATAGATTGTCTTTAATGGCTATGCCTCTGCAAATCCTGTATGTGTTCTACACAGATTCAACATGGCTTTCCTTCTTCTTCCTTGAGAACTGAAGCATGCGGTGTGGGTGGGCGTAATAGACCCGTAGAAGGACATATAGACAAATGAGGCTAAGCCAAGCCGTGAGAGATGCAGCTGCAAGAGCAGGCCCATGGATAATGAGCTCTTATGCTATGGAACGACTTCAGCGTGGCTGTGTTTGCATCATTGAGCTACGTGAAAAGGAAGGAACCTCACTGCATTTCCATTCAGTTAGAATGAAGGCCTACAGGCCAGTTTTTTGACTCAATTCAGCTGATTGTTTTCAAAATAACCTGTTCTTTTCAAACAGTTGTGCGTCAGGACAGCTGCGCTCAGATGAAATAACTGTGAGCCTGTATGCTAACTACTGTACTAATTTTCTGCCCATCTTCACTATGTGCCCAGTGACCCTGCTGATGAATATTTTAGACATCTGCATGAATAATCAGACTGCCCACCGGAGAGCCGATTGCTTGTTTGTGGCCTGGAAATGCTGTTGAGATGATACTGCAATTCTGTGTACCCATGTGAAAGTAATGCCAAAGTAAGGGTTCTTAATCTGGATTGTCTTTGAGCATCCATAGAAGCCCTGAAATTGGCTGCCAGATTTTACTTGTAGGTAAAGGCATATGTTTATGCTTTTCATAATGCTCCAGAGCTTTCATCAGACTCTCCACAAGGCCTGTGATCTCATAAAGGATAAGAATCATTGGCTAATGCTTGCTCGTTTTGGAAGTGCCTTTCCTACATTTTTAATTAGATCCTCCCAGTGATTTGGTGAGGCTCTTAATACATCCTGATTCAGAGCTTCCAGTAGGCCCTGAGAGCTGTGGACAGTTTTCAGTGAGGAGGTGATTTGATGTGACTGTTGTTGAGGAGGGATGAAGCAGGTAGTGACGTGAGGGTATCGTAGAGGTCCGTTGAACCAGGGAGGAAGCCGTGGGTAAAACTGGGTAAAGATGATAGGCCCTAAGAGTAGAGGTCAGAATGGAAGAGAAGGACTGGATTTGCCATGTAGTTATAATCCTTGCGATTTGTTCATAAGTTGGTGTTGGAGATAGAGAGAAAGTACAATGGTTTTCTGGTGTGAGTGACCATGCAAACAGCAGCAGAGGAGAAGGAAGACTGTAAATTTGGTTTCAGTGGCATTGGTTTGGAAGAGCCAGTAAGTCTGAGGATCTGGTGAGGTTGGCTGACATCTGTTAGTGTGCACAGAAAATGCTGGGATTGAGATCTGAAGAAAGCAAGTGGGGTTTGGCAGCAGTGGTGATCTGATGGGAGAACAGACTCCTAAGTGGCTAGAGAATGCCACCCCCTCTTCTATTCCTGTGTTGAACAGTAGGGGTTATCTATCTTTCATGGCCTTCCTTATTTATTCTCAACTCACTCCATTTTTTTTATTTCTCAGTTGCTTTTACTTAATTACTCTTAAAGAAATAACCATTGTCTATGAGCAAGACTTGGTGTGGACAGCAAGCAAAGGATGGATTGAATGTTCCCTTCTTTAATTTCTGTAATTGTCCTCATTCTTATTTTTGGAAACTGACAATCAAACTGTACATTGTGACAAAATGGCTGAGATAAACTTTATGGAGTAAACGTTTATTACTTGGCTTACAGTTGAAATGTCAGTATACTGTCGCTTAACCGTGCTTCTCTGCACGGAGCATTATGGCTGGGAGGGGCGGCAGAGATTTGCCTTGAAAGAGAGCTGGAGCACTGTCATCCTTACTGCCATGCCCCCACGTCCTGACTTTCTCCCATGAGGCTCCGTTTCTGAAGGTTCCATCTTCCAACAGAGCTATATATAATGTTGGGGACAAACTTTCAACACATGAGCCTTTGAAGGGCTTTCCAGACTCAAACTAGAGCACTATAGAAGTGCCAGGCCCATTTGGTTTTGAGTATTCCCCCCCCCTCCCCCCCACTTTCTAGCAGTAACAATAGAGCCACAGTTGCTTCCAGGTAGTCTTACCCTGTCCTCCGTGAGTCATGCAGAACCGCAAGGATGTCACATCCCTTTAATGGCTTTTCTAGTACTTACATCCCAGTTCTCTGACTCCCTCATCTCAGGTGACCTTCATCTTTATTCCACTGCAGCTGTGCACACACATGCCACACCTAATAGATCTGCTCCACTCTCGACATTTCAAACTCGATTAGCCTCTCTTTGAAGCAGCCTTCTAACTTACACCTGCCATGTTACACTTTTGTCGTGTTTCTCTAGAAACTTCCTTTCGTCCCCTTTCATTCCTTGGTCTGCCCTTGTTTTGTACTGTGGGAAGATGAGGGTAGGAGGAGGCTGACAGCCCCTTCAGAGACACACCACATCCCATGGTGGGTGCTTGCCCCTTACATCTCTTTGCCCGGCGTTCTTTGAGAATTCCCGAACTAGGTCCTTTCTCTGTCATCTGTTTTCCTCCTGCTGCTTTGAAGTCACTGAGCATTGTTAGAAAACTTCAGAAAAACTGGGGCAATTGGATCAATAAATGTATTGAATAAGGGAATCTGTCAGATTCATCCCTGTTCACCTGGGAGAAAAGACCCTTGGAAATCTAAAGGCTGTGTGTATCTCTTCTTAGTTACATCTACATTCCAGTAGCTCTGCCTGTGTGAATATTTGTGAATGTCAGCTGGTAGTCCTCAGAAATTTGGACCATCTCAACTTAGCGTGCTTTTATTAGAAAGTCATCCTTAGTGCCCACTTTTACCTCTTTAGAGTTACAGACTTGATAAAAATCTTGACAAAAACTTCCCCTAGACATTCCCCCTTTGCGGCTTTGGGACTAGGTTGTGTGAATGCCTTTCTCTTGAAGCAGTGAGTGATATTTATTTATTTTATTTTTGTCAGTTGTTTCCATGGTTCATGAATTCTTTATTACAGTAGGAGTCATCAGTTGGATGGAGAATCATTGAAATTGTAAGTTTAGGACATTAGTTGGAATAACCTGAACAATGCGCTTACCTTTTGGGCCCTTAATTTAATTTAAAATTAAATGAGTCTTATGATGGCAAGCTTCACAGATCTGCCTGCAGGGCTTTCTGAATGGAAATATGTGGCTCTGTGTAGGAGGCTCTTTTGTTCAGTTGCAGAGGCTAGAAAGTCTTTGCCTAAAAACACTTATTGTTTGGAGAGCACAAATAACTGAGCATAACGTTAGTGAGAAGTTTCATTTGAGATTGAACCGCTGACTTCCAAGAATATAGCAGAGTGAGAGGAAGTGCTGTGAACAATGTCTTCTGTGTTTTCCTTAAAATACCCATGAAATTATCTGAAAAGGCAACAAATCCCCAGAAGTAACCACAGTGACTACCCAGCATGGGGGCCATGCTGCGTTCTGGAAGGAATTGTCTCATTCTTCTCCGTTGAAATCAGATCACAGCCCCCTGATTCAGCAGTGCTGTCCCTACCCGACTCGTAGTAGTCTGCTTCTGACCACGGAATCCTGTTCTCCGTGTCTTAGCCTGGTCTTTCTTATCTCCAATGCTGATGATGCTTTCCTTTGATTTGGGAAATAATTGCTAGCCTGTTCCTTCTTTGTTGTTCTTGGTCTCTTTGTGGTATGCAAAAGAGAGCTGTTATCATTCCACTGATTCCTTGCCCCCAGGCAGGTCTTGGCATGGTCTGTGACCTTACTTGTTTAGAGGCTGAGGACTAGAATGTGAGGCTGCTGCTGGCCAGGCTTTGGCTGTGCTCTAGACAGCTAGGATATCTGGGAAGGTGTGCTTATCAGTCACTAGTTCAGGATAAACACCAGGACTCTAAGATAGGGCAGGTGGGGAAAGGAAGAGTAGGGTCTGGATGTACGTTCCTTTGAATTGATCGTCCCATCCTAAGAATAGTAGCACCCTGACTGTAAGCACTAAACTCATCGAATTGCATTCAGGAAAGTCGTCTATAAGTGCAGTACACACTGAAGATCAAGGTCAACAGACTGAACTCAAGTGTAGAAACAGGAAGCTAAGTCTGCTATTATATATAGATGAATGATTAAAACAGAATCTTACAGTTTCAAAATCAGATTGAGGAAGTGTAGCCCAGTCTTTTTAGACAAACTTGCCTTAAGGAATGAACAGAACAGAGCAGGCTTGTAAAGGCCTAATATACCTAAAAGAGGTTGTGTCGGCTTACTGAGGACTGACAAGAGGCATCCTGAGACAGGAATTACAGTAACTAAATAACTGTCCTTGTTAGCAAATGACAGTGAAGAAGAGTAAACATGAGGATATAGGTGACATACTAGAGCTATAACCCGGAAGTGGTTGGGATTGTGAGGGAAGACAGACCAAGGCAATAAGCCAACTGTGATTCGGTTCTCATGTGTGAGGGACCTGACCCTACTGTTGAGAGGTGAATCCCACCCCTTGCCAAGCAGAGTTTTGAGTTATAGATTAACACTGAAAAAATTCAATGATTATTTTCTGTAAACTAGAAACTGGCAGGGACAGTAAGGGAAAGTCAGTGGACTAAATTGTGAGTCTTCTATGGTGAGCATTTGGGTTTTCATTTCAAGTAGACAGTGCTTTAACGTTATTGAAAATTTGTGTAACCAAGTTATAAACTAAATGAATATAAAACTCAGTAGAGAAAGCAGAATCAAATACAAGACCCAGATCTTATCCAGCTGTAGGGAAAAAGAATACTTCTACATTCCTTTCCCCTCATTGCTTGCAGAGCTACCTTTATATCTCATTAGCAAATTCCAAAACATATTGGACTTTTTCATAGGACCTTTTTATTTAGTACACTTAGAATTCTTCCCCAAAATGAGACAGGACTTGAAGATACGAATCATGCATATCCAAATATTTTATTAAGTTGACCCTTAAAAATCACAGCATTTTCTCTCAAACACTATTGATGGAAACCAGAGTTTAGAACATTAAGTGTGCTTTTGCAAAATCATATGATCCCTATTTACCACGGCATCTAGTAGCTGTTCAAAAATCTATTGAATGAATCATCTAGAAAAGGCAACTAATTATACACCAGGGGATGCCATTTCATCCACAAATATGTAATTGCACAATTTCTTCCTAGTTGTAAGAGAGAATTTATTCTGGAATCTGGGCAGAGTGTCTGTTGTGATGTGGGACACCGAGGAGATGTTGAGATGGATGCAGCAGGGAACTTGGAGGTGACACTGGGAAGGCTTAAAGTAGAAAGGATTTCAATGAGTCCTAATTTTTAGGCTTTCTTTTAAGAGGTTAATTCCAATTGTTATTCTGGGTGTCTTCTATCAGAGAGCTTTGGCCAATCTGGTAAGAAGCAGAGGTCAATAGAAATGATTAAGCAGCTGGAAAAATCAGCTCAAACAGGGGGCTTAGTATATCATTTGCAAAAAGAATTTGAATCTCTTAAAGTCTAGGGAAACAGGAGGATAATTTAGCATGATTTGGAGAGCTGTGGAGCCAATGACTGAAAATTGAGAAAAAAAAAACCTGAATTTAAGATAGTTCATAATAGAGCTACAAATTAAGAACTGCAGAGCAGTCCAAAGGAAAGTATTCATAATGATTTTATAAAATGTGACACCCAAGAATGATAACAAACAGCATTTATAGGTACACCGTGTGTCCCTGTGTGCATCCTTTTGTTTGATGCCCTTAGTGATCTGTGAAGTGGGCATTACCATCTTCTGCTTCCTTTTACACATGAAGACAGCGAGGGTCTCACGAGGCTAACAGGCATTAGCATGCTTCATTTTGAACTTGGTTTCCTGAACTCAGTCCCAATAATGCACTCTTGCCTTGTGTGCCAAACAGTTGGGGATGAAGATGTGTTTTACACAGTAACCCAAGTTGTTTTTTTCATGTGCTTCATACATGCCGTTTTTTTTTTTTTTAATTAAGTAAAATGAAACAATCTTACATAGTCTAATCAGGACATACCTTTGTTCAGTCTTACGGAAGTAAGGCTTGCTGTAAGAAGTTACTCCTCATGCACATAAAAACGTGTGCTAGGATTCTTGTCCCCTGTAGGGTGACAAGTATCCAGCAGGTGTCAGAATGTTGGCAGCATGATAGTATGCAGAGGAGAGGAGGTTGGGGGCATTTAACTTCTTACAAACTTGCTTGTTAGCTCAAAGACGCTAGTCATCCAACCTCCAGAGGGCTAACACCCTCACAAAGCAGAAAATCTGATGTCTACCACATCAGATATACAAAGAAAGGTGTGTATGTAGGCAGTATGTGTATGAGGCGCTGTAAAGGTGGAGCACAATAAAAGCATGCATGTAAAACACTCTGTGTATGTGCACATGTGTGTGAGAGAGGTGCTTATCTGAGTACACATTCAGTGAGCAGTAGCTGACAGTGTTGTTCAGACTGAGTCGCCAAGTAAGTGAAGACAAATAGCCAAGTGGTATTACATGGTGGTGGATTTTTTAAAAAGACTTTAATTTTGTGCAATCCTCCCAGACTGTCTATTTAACAGCAAAATTCCACCCTCTGTGTCCCCTTTGCACAATTGGGGAATTCACAAAAGGCTTTGGTGTGGGAGAGGCAATAGTTTGTTCACAGCAAACTCAGCTTATGACAAACTCAACACTTGCTGTGCTCTGATATGTTAGCAGGCGATGCGTGGTTTTAATATTCATGGTCTCTAAGTGCTACCAACTGACATTCGCTACTAAATGTGCAGATACGGGTGCTGAGCGAAACAGAGCTAGGACGAGGACTTGCTAATTTGTATTCTAGATGGAAATCTTAAATTAGTTTCCAAGATTTTTAAATGGATTTTTAAATGCCGGGCACATAGGAGATTGAGTTCATATTAATATTTATGAGGTTTGAGAAGATATTTAGTGAAATATTTGTATAATTTAATTTTGGTCATAATCAAGGAGGAAACGTAACAAGAAGGACATTGTACTTTAGTTTGGTGACTCTTTTGTGGCTCAGAGTTAGCAATATTTTTTTTTTCCTAGAAAAATTCTGCTGACCTCTGTTTGCTTAAAGAGTGCTTCTTTATTTGTACCCAGAAATCAGAGGTTATGTGTACAGTTTTTTGAGTTGGATTGTTTTATGCTAATTTTGTATAAGCTAATTAATTAGGAAACAGGGATTGATAATGATTTGCGAAGCCTTTATTGACAGTCCTGCAGAACTCCATCATCTAGCTGCTTTTATATCCTGTAGTGCAGAGAAGAGCACCTGGGTTCACGGGAAACCTTCCTCCTGTGGTTTTGCTTAGGGCTAATTGAGTTTAATGTAGTTTTGTGTGCAGAAGGTATTGACTTGTGCATAGTATTTAATTTGTGTAAATATGTGTGTATGTAATGTTTTGCCCCTCTGAGTTTTATTTTAAATGTAACCCTTGAAACTGGGATAATAGAAATTCGTAGCTTAGGCCTGCTAGCAATTGCAGGTGCCAACGGTTTAAACTGCTGTAGAAATACAATTATGAGCAGCCAAGAGCAAATCTTGTTTTAAGGTCCATGTGTAATGAATGCCTGTTAGTATCATAGAATACAATTAAAAAGAGGTTTACCTCTCCTAAGCTGTGATTGGTTCTTTCTGATGGAAATGTAGAGTCCCCTGAGTGGAATGTGTATTCAGCTCTCGGTGATTTAGACACCAGTGAGCCTGGCATACTGCAGGCTTGGATAAATTCAGGGCAGTTATAGTCAGGCAGAGATGGGAAAAGACTGAAAGATTAATGAGCGAGCTTAAAACAAAGCTTCAAAAATGAGAGCAGTGCTCTGCTCGGTCTTATATAATTGTGCAGAATAGAAGTCGGTTTTGGCGGCCGCTGTTAAAAAAAATTTTAGGATGTTGGCAGAACGTGTTTGTTTGTTATAAAAATCGCATTTAGAGAATGCAAGTGGAAACCCACAATGAAATATCCAGCTCTTGCTTGGCTACATAGTCCTCAGAGGCACACCCTGCGCATATCCTCTTACTCCAGCTTGACCAGGCCTTCTTTAGTCCTCCCCACTATCAACCCCAGGAATCCCCACCACTTCATGATGGTGAGGACCAAATTCCCAGCCCTGGCAACCTGCAGGAAGTAAGTGCACATCTGGGCGGTGTTCAGCTCCACTTGCTGCTGATTACCCGAGGACACCAGTTTCTGGCTGGTGGCTTTAAGTAGCAGCTTTGTGACACTTCTTCACTAAAACTCAACGCAAGGGATCCTAATGGCTTAAAATGCTCTTTTACCTTTGCCAGTCCTTTTAATAGCTTGACTGTCCAACACAGTCAAGCTCCGAGGTGGAGCTGGCCATCCTGTAATGCGAGGGTGGGCTCTCAGAGGGAAAGGGTGGCTCATAATGCAGTGCAGGTGAATCATTTCTGAGATCCAGAGCTTGCCAGCACCGTGAAAGAAGAGCTTGCCTCTCTTTGAAGAGAGACTGCCAACTCAGAAGCAGGTTCTCCAGGGTAGCAGTTTAGACACAAGGGCTGCCTTTCACTTTGCTTGTCCCTTTCTTCAAGGAGTTTGGCGCCACCTACAGGAAGCAGGAAGCACGGTAACCTCAGCCTCTCATTGAAGCACCCGACTTCTCCCATTGGTCTTTTCTCGAATTTAGTTTTTATAAATGTGATCACTTGCTCAGCATATAGTATTTATCAAGCATCTCCTTGGCCATGAGATGATGCCAAGCTCCGTGGGAAGGAAGGTTACATCTCTACTAGTTGTTTTGGCAGAAGATTCCTTACCTACAATTGCTTGGTAAGGTCTCTGTTTCTGCTGCCCTGAGCCTTTTTCTTGGACACTGCAGCAAGAGAACAGAGTTATAGGCTGCAGTGGACAGCCTATAGGGCTGTTGAGTTCACTTTTTACCTTCCTTTGTTTCTTGTGGATAGAGTGGCATCCAAACCATTACTTTACTGTAGTTTGTTTCTATTTGTTTTCTGTGGAAAGAAAGGTTAAGTTTAACAAAGGGGGAAAAACAGTCAAGGAAGTTCAAGATGCATGATTCAGTTCAGAGACTTGCAAGGGAAGACAGGTGATTGCTTTTAACTGCTGCATTAAAGGTGTTGAAGAGATAATGAGGATCAATTATTTTCATTCATCAGCCTTTCATAACTGTATCACTGAATTACTCTCTCCATTGTTCCAAGCTGGAGGGAATTGGCTTGAAAGGAGTTAAGGTAGGTTTCTCCTCGTTGAATGAATGACTGCAGTGCTTCCTTTCCCATAAGCACCTCTAACCCAGACCTGTTCCTGAACTCTCTGCCTGTACCCTTCTGGGTTCTTTGTGTCATCATGCGCGTGTGTGTGCTCGGGGGCGCGCGCGCGCGCGCGCACACACACACACACACACACACACACACACACACACACACGAAGCATCACCCAGCCTCCCAAGATCCACTGTGGCTCACATCAGGTTCAATACATGATTTTCCCTCTGTCCACAACAGAAGCCACTGTCATGTAACCTCCCCTCCTTTGTAATGTTTCTAGCTTTTCCTTCCCCATCCTCCACCTTCTGGGCAATTGACATCATAATTCATTTGGTGTTCTGGGAAATAACTCCTAGTTATCTTCCACACTTTCCACCAGAAGTTCACGTAGGTTTCAAGCCTGTTTCTTTACCTCTGTAACATTTCTTAAACGTCCTTGTTTAAATTTATGTTTTGCTTTTTTTTTTGTCAGTTCATCCTCTTGAATTTCCTGTAACTCTGTATTTTTCTAAGTCATTTGTCTTCTTTAGAAATCCTTACTAGTTGGCTTCTAGTAGATTTGTGTAATGGCCTGTTGGCTAGAGAGAGCTGTCTAGTCAAATGAAAAATTTCCCACCAACCCCCATGTTAAAATATACTGTGGAATTTGAACATTTTTCTAGTTTTAGACATTTTTGTTTCTATTTAAACATCAAAAGAAATTTTTACTGATAAGAAAACATGTTAGTAATCTGATGGGAAAGGCCACACACTGGAGCTGAAAAGAATTTAAATATAGTATTTCATATGTTTATACCAAACAACGGACTAAAAGCTTCTTAAAATAAGTATTTAATGTATCTCCTAAGATGATACACAGACAGAACACACATAAAATATACTTGATATCATACTCACCAGAGTAATGCAAATCAAAACCATACCAAGATTCCACTTCGCCATCCACCAAGATGGCTAAAGTTAAAAGAGAGATGTGAAAAAATGGCAACTTTATTTAGTGCTGGTAATGATGTAATATGGTGGAATCAATTTGGAACAGCTTGGCAGTTCCTCAAGGTATTAAAAATAGTTATCAAAGGATCCAGCAGTTCCATGCCTAGCAATATACCCAGGAATCAAAATGTGTCTCCATAGAAACATGCTAGAGAATGTACAGCAGCCTTATTCATGACCACAAAACCCAAATGCATATTACTTAATAGATAAGTAATATGTGGCATATTTGCCGAGGGAATATTATGCAGTCTTTAAAAACAGTACATACCACACCATGGGCGGACTTGGAAAACTTCATACCGAGAGAAATGCAAGTAAACACCCCATGTTCTAAGTTTCCATCTATTTGAAATTTCCAGTAAAGGCAAAGCTATAGAGGCAGAACGTAAATTACTGGTTGCCAAGATGGGGACGAGATCTGAGGATGATTGTTCATGGATGTGAAATTGTTTGGGGATGAAGGCAATGTTCATGACTTAGGTAGTAGTGACAGTTACTGGACCCTGTGAACCTTCTAGAGATTTGTAGCACATTCTAGAGAGCATTGAACTGTATATTTCAAATGCATGAATTATCATCTCCTATGTGCAATAAAGCTGTAGATGGTGAAGTTGCTGCTATGCTGTCTGAGTTTATGTCTAGTGGATCTTTATATCTTTATATACCAAAATTCTGTGTGTAACAATTGATAAGCAACTAAAAAATGGATGGATGAATGAATAAGTTCATAAGAATTCTTGTTATAACATGCAAGGAATTCCTTGGCAAGTGCTGTGCGAAAGATGTAAAGAATGATGGCCAGTAATCGAACCTCTGTCCTTCTAGTCACTCATTTTGATGAGGTAGCTGTCTTGTCAATTGATCTGATGTCAACCTGATGGAATCATGCTGTGCTTTGACGTCAGTGGGATGGGGGTTTTCTTTCTTTCTTTCTTTCTTTCTTTCTTTCTTTCTTTCTTTCTTTCTT
>NW_026596039.1:9433990-9448503 GCF_907164565.1 Psammomys obesus
CTTTCTTTCTTTCTTTCTTTCTTTCTTTCTTTCTTTCTTTCTTTCTTCTTCTTCTTCTTCTTCTTCTTCTTCCCTTTTTTTTCTCTCTTGAATGATGTTGGCAGAACATGCTTCAACTGTACATTATGTAGATGGTACATGATACCAACGCTCTGTTGTGACCTTTATTTTTATGAGCTGTGAGAATTAAGAACCTACCAGTTTTAGTTTAATTACGCAGCAAGACACAGCAGATGGTGCATTTGTGGGTGATGATTGCCTTCCTCTGGTTCCCTCAAGCAGCACTCTAACCCTTTGGTGTGCTGTGCCTAGAGCGTCCCACCACTGTGACAAAACTGCTAGGAAGATGGAGCACAGGGCAATGGTATAGTCAGAAAATCTTGAGGATCTGGACACTACAGAAAATTCTAGAATTAGCAGCAAACTGGACAGCAGTGTTGGGAGGAAGAAGTGCTAACTGTATGATGGTACTATATTACCATCCATGCATTCCCATATTGCAAATAAAGTAGATGAGGATTTTTAGTACCCTGGTGTTGTTTTGTGTAATCTGGGGCAGGCGTTAAGAATGCATTGGAATATTATTTGCATGTTTTAAAGTACTGGGAGAAGATTGGCTAGACATAGAAGCACTGATTTCATGCCAAGTTGTTTTATTATGTTTGCTTTTAGTCACTGCTGAGGGCCTAGGGAGTGTCCTCCAATAGACATTTTTCCTAGGTACTTTCCTAGGTACTGTGTGCTTACTGTTGGAGTGTTTACTCCCAAGGATGCTAAAAGCATACGTAAATGAACAGAATATGGAACAAGCCAGTGCTGCCCGCTGGTCATGCAGCCTTCCAGGAGGGAAATCCAGTTGTTAAGTAAAACTACTTTCATCGGTAAGGGAGACACTATCTGTCTAACTCAAACCCTTTCCCCTTTACTATCTTTGAAAAACTGAATTACTTGAAAGCTGGCGTAAAAAACTTATAATTGCACAATATTTTAGATCCTAAGATAATATGCCTCGATTTTTTCTCATTAATACACTATATGAAATCATCAAGATGAAATACATTCACTTACTGGCTGTAATGTTGTTAAAAGCATGAGCTATGTGGATCTTCTAGAATATAGCAATAGTTACTTTCGACGGAATAATGCATTTGTCTCATCTCTGTGCTGTAGAGACTCGATTGGAATCCTACTGATGGATTCCAATATGAATCCTAGTTATCATGAACTTCAAAAATAATATTTTAATCAGAGTGTATAATTTCTTTATGGTTAAAGCCCACATTTTATGTTGGGAATATTAAACTCCTGAAATTCTATAAAGAAACTCTTTCCTCTGATTTTTAAGGGTGATGTAGATCACAAAGCACATGCCGATAGCATCCCTTCAGAAATTCTTCTTGGCAGCTCAACTTTCATAGTTAGGTGAATGAAGACTTCCTCTTCTGGATCTTACCAACTTTGGGGTATAGGAGCATCTAAGATAAAACTGAAGGTGTAAACAGTAATTTTGCATTTTTCTTGTAATAAAAGATAGTTAACCTTTTACTTAATATTCACCAGCGTGTAATAAAGGAAAAATCTGTGCAGACACACCTTTCTGCAGAGGAAACGCAAAACAATAACTGATTTCAACCTACAAATTATTAAAAACCCAGCGAGAGAAGTTAAAATTATTTTTATATGGGAACAGACTTTATTGCAAAATCATTGGCAGTTCATTTCCTTACAGAACTGGGTTTCCTTCTAATTAAAACAGACAAGAGGAACTAGACTACTTCCCACTTACTCAATATACGGATGTCTTTCTTGCAGCTCCTGTGGCTCCGTTCTACACAAGTGGATGGGAGGTGTCGGCAACTAACTTAAAAGTTATGCCTGGTAATTTTAGGGCAATATTGGAATTTTTTTCTAAAACTGGTATTATGGTAATCCTCCATAATCACCTTTTCCTTTAATAGTGATCCACCTCACACTATTTTTGTCTTAAAGAACTATGATTTAACCAGTAACTGATAGTCTAGACTCTAGCTTTGGTCTGTCCTGAGGAGCTGAATTCTTGTGCAAGACGAACAAAAGATTTTGAACCAACACAGATCCTAACATGTTACATATTGACTTACTGTGTGACTGTGTCATTTAGAAATCCCTCATCTCTAAAGGAGCCCTATCAGAGTGATAATTTTTCCTGTGTGTGTATGTGTTGTGCATATATGTACACATGTGAGTGTTCACACTCAACACCCAGATGTCAGGTGGGTGGGAAATTCTATCTTTACTGGGTACAGAGAGGGGTTCTGTTTCCAAGGATGCAAGGAAGACTAGGTATTTGCTAGGCATCTGGCATTCTCTGCCATAGTGAACTTTGGTAATTTAATCACATTGTACCTCAGCTTTCTTGTCTCGAAAAATGGTCATAAAAATAAGATACACCTCGGGATTGTGTTGCTTGTGGTTATCATTGGAGTTAATGCATCTAATGCAGTTAGCACAATGCTGGGCATGTAATAAGTAAGCAGTTAATTATTCCTGTTTCTTTCTACTTTTCCAGTAGCTCCGGGTTAACGCTGTGTAGACACTTAAACTGTGAAGTGTTCAGCTGTATTATAGATCCTTATTTCATTTCCTCATCGTATGCTGCTCCGTCAAAGGTGGGGAACCTCAGAGCGGTCTTGTAGTATGTGCTTATTACATCTCTGCATCTGACAATCACTGAATGCATTTGTACTCGTAAGATAGCCCCTGGTGTCCTCCATCTTGTCCCTCTTTGTATGTTTACTATTTCAGCAGAAGCTACCTCTCTTCCTTGCTTGCACAAGTCTTCACTGTCTATCAGATAAACCCCAACTTCCGACAGCGGTGTTGTTGCCTTGCTGTCCCCTCACTCTGGTATTAAAAGCTTTATCTTAATTAAGCTACATTTCTCCCACATGTGTGTGTCCTCTTTGTCTCATTGAAAACCCACCGTTTTCCAAGTTAGGCCTTGTGGCTCACGTTTTATTCTCGGAGTCTTCTTATGAATTTTCAAGTTGAGACAGGAACAATGAATTGCAGATGGTTTTCTGCCTATAATTTGGAATGTGTGGTTGTGATTTCTGGAAATTTCTTATGATTTTGCTTCTAAGACCTTGAAGTAGGTAGATCAGCACTCTCCCATAGCTGAGTATCTACATGTATAAATATGAAGGAACGAAGGAACAAAGGATCCTTAAGTAGAAGAAACAGGATAAGGGGAGCCATCCTTCTAATGGATGGGTTGGTTTGTTCAGCAGTTCTCAGAGAATAGCTTGAGAGCCAGAAGCTCATTATTTTTACTCTGCAAGACAATAGCATTGGTTTGGGTACTTTAATGTGAATGTTATGAATGTGTTTTGCTTTCATATAAAGAACAGAAAAGGTTAGCTTTATTTTATCAACGTGTGTGTGTGTGTGTGTGTGTGTGTGTGTGTGTTGTATAATGGGCTGTGTAATATAATTTCAAAGCCCTCTGATGCAATATTTTGAAATTCAGTTGGTCATACAATTAAAACATATCTTTAGTCATAGATTGCCTGGCCTCATGCCATCGTCATAGGCAATGCCCTACTTACATAGCCTGGATTGGCTGAGAAAAATAATTGCTGCTATGAAATAATTTTGCAATTACCACTGTAATTAAGGGCAGTTTGTTAATGAAAGTGCTTGGTGAATAATGACTGCAGGGCACTCCATCTTGCAACTTCACGCCAGATGATTGGTTCATGTAGTGGAGGCAGTTAGGGAATTAGTGACACAGCTGTCATGGTTACAGGATGGATGTAAATATCCTTTGCAGTTGATGATGAAGAGCAGTCATTAGCCTCCTGCCCCTTGGGAACTGGTCAGAAGAACAAAAATAAACTTAACACGTGATGGTAAAAGCCATTCCTTATGTCTCCTTTTCTTTGGTGTGAACAATTAACATTCTAATGGAAACTGCCGGGAGCACGTGGATGAGCCCTCTCCACTTTTTAGGCATGTTAAGGTGATAGATGCTCCTCCTCATAGGGCACTGCTTGTTCACAGTTTATAACCGCTCTTATTAAGCCAATAGGCCAGTTTAAAACAGCTCTTTGGAGACCCACGGGTCCCACTGAAATTTTTCTTGTACATCTCCAGGTGTTGTGTATTCATTTTAACCACTTGAAGAGTACCCATGGATGGAATTTTGCATGCCGTCTTCATGGCTGCAGGGGCTATTGAAGATAAATTTTTAGGACTGGACTTACCTGTATACTATACTAAACACTATACTGACTGATGAAGTGCTTTGCCAGATGCTGACGCCACTTTTTTCTGTACTCTGGAAAAGCCATTGTTGGAGGTTGAGGATTTTTTTTCTCTCTTAAAGTCAGGTGTTAAAGTATACTTCATATTTATATTCATTCCACCTCCTTGGTGTTTTGATGTTGTTTTTCATTGTAAATTTGCTTAAGCAATCTTTTGTGGAGTAATTTCATAACATGCACACACTGTGGTTTTACACCGAGTTGTTCGTGATCTGCAACTCATTAACTTTTGCTGACTAGTAAGTCAGCATAGCATGTTGTATTTCTTTCTCTTTGTCTTGTCATGGAGTCATTTTTACTCTTTGTTAAAGGTACTACTAGGACTTGAGGGATGTCTCACTGGATAAGAACCCTTGCTGCACAACTATGAGAACATAGTTCAAATTACTAGAAAACATGTAAAAAGCTGAGCATAAGCCAGGTGTGGAGGAGCACACTTGTAATCCCAGCACTTAGCTGGGCCAGGCAGATCTCTGTGAGGTCGAGGCCAGTCTGGTCTACAGCACGAGTCCAGGACAGCTAAGGCTATACAGAGAAACCCTGTCTTAAAAAGAAAAAAAAAAAAAATTTTTTTTTAAAGCTATAATCATAGGGCTGCAAGGGACTACAGGAGGATCTCTGAGGCCTGCTGCCCACCATCCTAGCTCCAGATTTAGTGAGAGACCTTGTCTCAAGGGAAAATATCCAAGATTACTCTAACAGGACACCCCATCTCCTCCTCCCATGTACACACCGGCGCACAAAGGGCTGTACACACCACGTGCTTCACCCCCTCCAGGAAGTAAGCTTTACCTGACAATGAAATAAAAGGTGCTAGCACCTCCCCGCTGAGGAAAGAAGCACAGCTTCTCTTGCCATCTGTCCTGAGGAGAGAGCTATGGTGTTTCTGTAAGAAGTAGGACTAGGTACAGGTACTAAAGGAACAGAATTGTTTTAGAATGACCGCAGTGTTAGCACCAGCTAAAGGCGAGCTTATTGCTTCCTCCTTATGCTGTCCATGAGTCCTTGTGGGTTGAATGCTGCTCGGTGTCTCTGTATCTTCTTGGCTTTAGCATGAACAGATGCTATACAAGGGACAGGGATTGTGCCTCAAAATTTTACACCCGTGTCCCACACCTTTGACTCTTCAGCAGTCACAGGGGAATTGAAAAGTACCAACAGGCTGAAGGATCCCAGGAGCACTGTCCTACTGCTCATAAGCTTCCTCCCCCGAGTCACGCACTCTCTCAGAATGGACTCCCTGTCTCAGTGTGATGAGTCACTGTGGCATCTGACAATGAGGGACACGGATCAGCTCACTTGTCCTTAAAAGCCACACAACATAGCAACCCTTCCATACTAAGCATTAAAACTAGTATCTTACTCAAATGAAAAAACGGTTCCTACTTGGAAGAAGGAACCATATCAAGTGTGGCCATGGCTGGAAAATTATGATGGGTTCTGAGAAAACACAGTTTTCCAGGGACTTCCGAAAATGCCTGGGTTCCAAAAGAACCTGGGTCCCTGTAATGGCTTCACAGTAAAGCTGCAAGGAGGGAGGGAGGAGCAAATGAGTGTGTGTGTGTGTGTGTGTGTGTGTGTGTGTGTGTGTGTGTGTGTTCAGAAGTACGGACTTTCATGGTAGGTCAAAATACTCAATAGGAAAGAAAATTACCATTTATTTTAAATTGGTGTTGCTCGGGTAGAGGGACACAGGGACTAAATCCCCGTTCAGGAGCAACGGGACAAATACAGTATTTAGATAATCTGTTTTCACTCCTCTTTTGTTGGTGGCATCTTGATTGGTTTATTTCTTAATTAACATGTGAGACCTGTACCTGAAGTTCCACAACAGCTGTAAAGGTGCCCTACATGGCAGAGGTGGGGAAGCACTCTCAGAGACGTCGGGCAGGCAGGCGCTGGAGAGTCTCGAGTGAAGCCCAATCTGTACTCGCTGTCCTCTGGACCTGTGGACCCAAGTTGGAGTGTCGCTTCTGCCCAGAACCACCCTCCTGGCTTTCCCCATTTCCTCAGAAGAAATCAAGGACTTCTGGTAGTTCTACATGACATAAACACATTGTGTCCCATTCGGTCCTATTGTGGTCCTATCTGTCACAGCAACACTAATTATAAAAATTGAACGTAAATTTGTGCTGTTTAATAGGTTTGGGTTTAATTTTGCCTCAGTGGGAAGGCATTTGATTAAAAGAGTCTTTTTTTCCCCTCCTCCTTCCTCCTTTTTTTCTTTTCGTAGAACAGTTAGTAAAGGCGTAGGAAATTGATTTCAGTGTCACAAAGGACATTTCTGACAGGAATGTACTTTGAAATGATTCAAGGCATCTGTTTCTCTCAAATATGCCCAACACTGCTGAGAGCTGTACCTAAATTAAACTGTTTAACGTGTCAGCTCAGAATCCGATCACAATTTACATCCCAGTGGCTTGGCTGGAATTTCCAACGTTTCATGAACTCCCTCCCCTAATTTACTAAACAAGTTCTCGCTCAAAGTGACCATTTGTTCTAGATGCCAATATGTCATGGTCGGAATTGATTTAGCGTTGAAAGCTATTTGTTTGGGTATGGTCACTTTGCTTAGGAGATGGAATCCTCTCTCTGGCGTTGCTTCTCCTGGCACGTCTGTGGGTGATGGCTTGGTGGGTGTTTTTGTTGCCATTTGTCTTTCGCTGGTGCAATGTCAGGCAAGCTGGCTCCAGGAATTCCCGTCGCAAGAGTTTCTGAGCCCAAGAATGATGTTCACTCTGTTTATGACTGTGTCTATGGCACCCAGCATAGTAACTGGGAGGCAGCACTTCACGTAAATTTTTCATAAATGAGCAGAAAAGGAACACTTCCACACGCCCATGCCTGTAACCCTAGTGTAGACACCACTGGGAGGGCTCATTTGTCTGCCTTGCTATGTTTCTTAGAAATCACCACGGCTCACTTCTATTAATTACACCGAGGCATGTCTTTTGAAGTTAGAGGGCTGGGGCAATTATTTTGTGTGTGAGAGAACTTTTTATATTCATAGTAGAAATAATTCCCTGGGGATGAGAAGAAAAACCGTCTATGTTGGGGTATAATGGGAACCTGAGCTCATTAAGGTCATTATTTAGAGGTTCTTCACCCTCCTTCTCCCCTCAGTGTCCACCCGCATAATCCTCACACACAATTTACCAGGCAGCAGAGAGTGAAGAACCCAAGGGAGGGCCCCTTGTGTTGCCTGGCCTGTTTATAAGTCTGCCATCCACTGAGACAGTGGTGGTGTTCGTATGGGGACATCCTGGAAAACTTGCCCAGCGGGGTTATGTGGTTGACCTCATTGATGAGCTGGCCACTGGCGCCAGGCAGTTGAGAGCACACTCTATGGCACTGCCATCTCTAGCTGTGGTCCCTTGGGACTTTATTAGTGAAGCATGATGTTTGTAGAGGCTTAAGTTTTTAGAGATTTTATCTCTTGTACCTATGCTAGTCTAGCCCGGGTGTTTCACATCTGTGGTTACCTCAGTTTCACCCAGCTGTTTAATAGTCATAGCTCATGGACATTCTGACATCTTGTGTGCTAGCTTCTAGAGCTGTTCCAACCACACTATTTCAGCTTCCCCAAAGGAAAAGGGAAGACAGAAGAGAAGCAGCCTTCTATGTCACGAAGCTCAGGAAGGCACATGTCCCTCCTGCTCACATAGGGACAAGCTTGGTCACCTGACTTATCATATGCAAGGAAGGCAGGGAAAGGAGAAAGAAACGGTTTGTCCCTGTCACTGGGTGTTCATGGAAGCAGAGATGGAGTTGCTGGGGTCCCCAGAACCTTGGGCTTTTCCTAGCCAGTTTTATGCCTACCATCTTTGTTTGGTAAAGTTCCACAGTTGCCATGAGACTATAAAAAACAGGCGGTGTGGCCTGTGCTTCACCCTGCTTTAAGTTCTTTGAGCCTAAACTGTTTGCAGAGACGATTATTGAACCTAGCAGTTTAGCTCAATTTCTTCTGGTTAATGTCAAGGGCTGGTACTTTGCATATACACATTTTTCTACTTTGAAATTACTATGTATACCTGTCAGGCAAATGCTTGCTGTTGTACTATTGCATACTTCAATTCCTTCCACCTTGGTATTGGAAAGCATGGCAGAAGAGAGAAATGATGGTAGATTTGTGATTTCTTTGTGTTTTTGGTTTGGTTTGGTTGGGGGTTTTGAGTTTTTTGTTGTTTTTGATTGTTTGTTTTGTTATTTTTGTATTCTTTGATTTTGTTTGTTTGTTTATATTTGGGAAGATATTACATGTACTGCTGTCATATTACTCATTATTCAGGAAAACCCAGAAGACTTAATTTCTATCTCCTGCAAATACTCTCACAGAGCATATACAGATGGCCACTGACTAATGCAAAATCAGATTTTCATTCATGATGTTTCTTCACAAACAGTTCTTGTGGTGACATGAAAGATTGTTACCAGTGTTATTGCCTTCTGCTTTTCTACTGTCCTTCCTCCAAGGAGCTCAAAAATTACCAACAGCATATTTTCCTCCACCTTGATTAGATTTTGAAACCATATCTGATTTTTTATTTTTTTTTTATTTATTTTTTTTTTTTTTATGCACTGCATAGTGGAATCCTATTCCCCACCTCCTCCTAGATGCTATAGGATGAATTAATGTCCAGATCTTTGGGACCTTTAAGCTTATACTTAAATTGGCTTTAATCTCTTCTGTTACTCTCTCACAAACAAAGGATTATCAGAGGTCTTGGTGTGCAATAAATGTTATTTTTAAGATAGGATTTAGACAGTATCATCACCCAACTTTATAAGTATGAGCAAACATTTTAGTTTTGTGCAGACAGAAGTCAACTTGAGTTTTTTTTACATTTAGGGAAGAGGTGGGTCAAGAAATGAAAGTCAAGTGTGTGCCAAGCCGAGCTCAATGCCTACTCCCTGTGTTCGAGATAATTTTACCCTGATACAGCGTGTTGCTTGAGTGTTGCTGCATGAGGTGGGAATGGTTTTCAATCTGAGACTGAGTTGCCTTATGCTCATCGGTTAGCTGTGATGAGGCTACTCATAAAGATTGTAAATTTCAGCCACGTGTTTCTAGCATGCCCTGCCTTCCAGCATTCAACACATGGGTGCCTCAGCGACAGACTGCTTGCTTAAGGTGATAGGAGAGAGCACACCCAGCTAGTGATGCTAATCTGTTTTCAGTGTCTTCCTTATTGTCTAGGGCACATTAAATCGAGTCTTCCAAAAACAGAAGTTTAAAGTTGCTTTGGGACAGGAAGAACCTTGCTTTTCTGATGGTGGACCTGTCCACATCTCACCTTGCTAGCTAACTTCAACACCTCATGTGGCTGTCACTGCAGTGCCCAGGTGCTTTATAATTTTGTTTCTGTTTGTGATTTCCACATCTCCCTGTGAGCTTCTTGCAGGAGCTTCCTCAGGGAGCAAAACCTTATTCCTCCCTTGAGGTTAAAACCAAAGATACTCCGATTTTGGACAAGCTGGTGTTTCTGTTTTCTGTGTGCAAATAATATTTCATTACTCTTCTCTGCCATTGTATTCTTTAATCTGGCTTTTCAAAAATGAATTTAAAAGTTTGCATTTGTATATATTGGCCTAAAGTGCTAAAATTGTTTCAATTATCGAGCTGTAAAAACAAAGTGCTCCCTCAAAAATGAAAACTAGCATATAATCCAGCTATCCCACAAATACTGGGTTTATTTCCAAAGGACATCACTGTTTCAGGGTTATGTGCGTGCCTGTCTTTACAGTAACACTGCTCTCAATGAATGGCCAAGATAAAGAGGATCAGCAAGACACCCATTGATGGATGAATGGATAAAGAGTGTCATGTATTTATTCAACTATAAAGAAAGAGTGAACCCCTTTCATCTGTGTCAACATGGACAGGGCTGAAGGACATTGTGTTAAGTGAAATAAGCCAGGCCACAGAGTCCAATTCATGTAAAAGCTAAAATCTAGAGGCTAGCAGAATAAGGGCTGAGGCTTCAGGGGTCAGAGAGTTGGGTACCAGAAAACAGCTTGATAGGAAGAATGATTTTTTGCATCCCCCTGCAGGGTAGAATGGTTAACAACAGTTATTGTGTACTTTATACAGAACTGGAAGAAAAGAATTTTGGGATTCTTGATACAAAGGATGATTTGATCATAACTCATTTGATCATCACAGTCCTACATAATGTCAATTAAGCTTCCTCCTTGCCCCCATAAGTAAAGGGAATTCTCTCATGAGAGACTCTTGGGCTCTCTGGCAAGATCCTGGCCAGTTATAAGCTGGTGTAGCCACCTGTGAATGTGGTTCACTAGTAGGACTTAACCTGGGGTGCATGTCATGAGTTCCAAATGACATCCTTGGTATGAAGAACTTTATCCGAAGTCACCCACAAAGGTAACAGTGACTGTTGCGGGTTGTTCCTTTCCCTGGGAGTCAGCCATGTTTATTCAGTCTTGTAATCTCAAGCAGGTGCTCTGTCACAATGAAGAGAACCCCAAGAAGTACAGGCACAGTTCTACATGGTCACAGAAAATAGGAGACAATATGATTGTCCTTCTCCCTACTTTCTAGGATGTTAGATCATGGACTGGTTGAACCATGTAAAGCAGCAGTTGTTTGTTTTTCCAGTATAGGGTGCTTGTAACTAATAGAATTCTTTGTTATCAGATGTTTCTGAAGCTGCTCACAGCATAGTGAAGTGATAAGGTGCTGCAGATGTGTGTGTTCCCTGCAAATATTTCTCTTCTCTTTTCCTCCATTTAAAAAGTGTGTTTCTAGGTCAGAAGCTGAAATATATCCAACATTGTCTCCCTACCCCTAGCCTTTTATTAAGTGGCTGTTTCCTATTCTTCCTAGGGTCTGGAGAAGAAGTTCAGCACCGCCTTGCTTAGCTGGGTCTTATGTTTCAGAGAATCTCACCAATCTGGATCACAACACAATCTCATGCCACACACACACACACACACACACACACACACACATACACACACACAAACGCATAAAGCCACATTCAGTTTAAGAGTGCCAGCCATAGACGGTTTTGGGAATATCTTCATCAATATATTTTAGTGAAGATTTGTTATTCTATAGTGTGTCATTCGATATAAATGAAGAACTTTCTTCTTTAGTTATGAGCCTTCTTGGGCATAATCTTGACTTTGTATTCTTTTAGTAAATTACCTTTTTTTGTGTGTGTGCCTGTCTCCAATGTACACAAATGACTCACTTCTGCCTTATTTTTACCTTCGAAGGAACTTAAAATCATATTTTTAGAGGACAGAGAAAATTTGATGGTACCAAATGTTGAATTTATCAAAGTTTGTGTTTTTAGTTTTCAGTGTGTTACCTCACATTAATTCTTGAAGTTTATGTTCTTAGTGTGTTACCTCATATTACCTCTTGTCCCTTACAATAATGACTACCACCAGCAGCAGCAAGCCCATCATAGTGTACAGCCCACAGGGATCATTGCCGACAGCAGGGATCCACAGGCCTGTGGTGGGCCGGGAGATTGCCTGAAGGCCTAAGATTCTCACACAAGAGAATTCTCATTTCTTATGAAAAAAGAATCATAATTGACGTTGTGTTGTTGTGCAGGTGTATTATTGAAGCATAATTATCTGTAGATTCACCTGAGACTGGGGCGCAACGCCAGCACCACACCAGTAACTAACCGTGCTCACTCACTGTGCCCTGAGCTGCTGATAGGAAAAATGCTGTTTTTATCCCCAATTACAGCCAACGGAATGTAGGATCAGGAAGTTTGAGTGGCTTGCTCCGTCATCCTGCCAGAAGGTGGATCCAGAATGGATGTCTTGCCTCACTGAGCCATAGATGCTGCTCAGTCTGTCCTGGTCATATGGCTCACTGCTCAGCTTCCTGTGAAGCTTAACATTCCTGGTCTGACTCTTTCAGGTGTACAGTTCTTAGGAGAGCTGAGACCCTGCTGGTCACGGTGGTGCGCGTGCAGGAGGGCACACACAGGCCTTGGGCTGTTTGAAGAGACCATCTTCAGCCAGCCAGCCAGCCAGCCAACTACCCACTGGAGATTAGTGTTTCATAACTGGTAAAACGTTAAAGAAAAGAAAAGAAAAGAAAGAACTGGTTGAAAAGGACTTTTCATAACTGAATTGGCACATCCATCCAGCTAAAAACCAAAAAAATTAAAGGAAAATACTTTCCAAAAGCACTAAAATTTTATGATGTCTTTTCCCCTTCATCTACTCTTTTATTTTCTTTTTCACTTTGACAGAATTCTTGGTTGTGTATTGAAAAAGCCCACTGGGTTGAGGCCAATCTCTAAGTTTAAAATTATGCACTGCCAACTCCTCCTTTGGTGCTCCTTTTTAAAACTTTTTCTTAGAGGGTTGGCAGCTTTAAAGGAAATGGCATGCTCCTTTAACCCCAAGAACATTTTATTTAAATTTAGTCACTGGTTTGGAGAAAGAATAAACAGAACCTTCACTTAAATGTACCCATGTCTTAGAAGAATGAATGGGTAGTGATATGATTTATAGCTGGTAGAAGAAAAAAATAAAGAAGATAAAAGAAAATTGAAACCCCAAATTAATGGTTTCTGCAGCACATTTCTGATCTAATTCTCAATTGTGAATACAGCTTATGCCTTGCTTCAATCCTTGCCAGGCCATGGAAGCAAGGCTCTCCCCTTTATGTAACATGTAGCTTAATTGAGTGCATATTGGCTATATAGCAGTCTGAAGTGGAAAGAGGAAAGCCATTCTCTGTATTCACAGACAGTGGTGTCCTGATAAATATTTCTTAATTGGACTAACCAGAGGAAGGAAGGAAGGAATTTTATTCATAAAGTTACAAGGTGATGTAGTATTTGTATTTTGTGTAATACAAACAGTGAGTGGGTGTGATAAAAAGTTTCTGGGACCATTAACGACTGCCTCTTGCTATAAGAAACATGTCACTGTGGAAGACACAATAGAAGGCTTTGTGAAAGAATTTAATACTCATGCCACAGTTGTCCATGAGGGCTCATTGAGTCAGCTTGCTTCTTAACTGAAATGTTTAGAAGTATATTTAGTGAGTCAAAAGGCAGGTTCTAGTGAGCTTGTGGTTTAGTTTCAGAATGTATGAAGTATTATCTGTGAGTTCACCTCTCATGTCTGGACTTGAGCCACAGGTCTCTCAAAAGATACCTCTAGAACACAGAGGTGCATTTCTTATAACTGACATTAGAATGCTTCATACCAGTGTATTAATATTAAACCTTTTGTTGTGGCATCTATTTTATCACATCCTGTAAATAAAACAAACAAACAAAAGCCATGTAAACTTTCTGTCGTTTGCAGTAATCACTTTAGAAGTTCAGGTAGGTAGTCTTGTTTCACTGAGGATGTATTTAGCAAAACATGTTCTTGTGATTTTCATTTGGATAGCCTTTGTATAGACTCAGTGGCAGTGGGTCTTTATCCTCTGAGGTAATTTATGTAGTTCTGAGCCATTTGGAGTTGGTGTTAAGGTGGATACTGCAGTTGAGTATTCTTTCAAACAAAAGAATCCTAAAGTGATTCTACTGCACCAACATAGATGTGTCAGATCAACTGCCATGCAAGGTAGGGGTCTGAGGAGTAATTGAGGGTGTGTGGGTCCTCTGACAGAACATAACTCTTTATTGCAGCTAGCACAAGGCATAATATGCTTTAAAATTTTTGTCTTTGATTTCCTTGACAGTTCTAACCTTATTAATTTAAAGACTTACTGTATACAGGCTTAAAAACTGACAATCCTAAGACAAGAAAATCCTTGGATACTACAGACATAGTTACTTCTGTACCACATGGATCAACACCAACCCTGGCATTAGGCAGTCTGGGAAACTGGACCTGAGCATTTTCTCCTTGGCAACTCCATTAAAAATGTTCCCACAAGCTTTTGCTCTTGTTCATAGGTATTCTCCTGTCTTTGGAAACGAAGTAACTGTTTTGTTTGTTTGTTTGTTTTTGTTGTTGTTTTTTGGGGGGTGGGGAGGGAAACATGGGTTCTTCTCTACTAATGGAAGGTAAGACTTTTGAGTTTGTAGGATCTGTATTTGGGGCATTTTATCTTTGCAAGTTAACTTTTTCCAAAGGAAAAATAATAGCAAAAATATTTAGGCAGTAGTTATCATGAATACTTTCTTTTAATTGGATTTTTTTTTCTTTTTCTTTTCTTTCTTTTTTTTTTTTTTTTTTTTTTTTTTTTTTTTTTTT
>NW_026596039.1:9448603-9490469 GCF_907164565.1 Psammomys obesus
TTTTTTTTTTTTTTTTTTTTTTTTTTTTTTTTTTTTTTTACCAAATTTGGCCAAGAAATACTCTTAGTGGGTTTGAGGCAAATCTACAGTAAATATTCCTGCTATGTGGGCAATGCAATCTGCTCTCAAGTTTGAAAATCTGGATCCATAGACATGAGAGCATGTAAATCACTATCATAACTATTGTGTTCATATGTTTGATTAGCCAGAGATTCTCTCTATACAGCTGAAATGCAACAGCAGGATGCAGAGCTTTTTCATATTTCTGACTATACATCACTCACTCCATCCATCCTGCTGCTCCCCTGCATGAGGTATTGATGGACAACTTAAATGCTTCTCATTTTGAAAAGTGAAGCATGGGTAATTAAACACTGCATCCGTAAGTCGGATACCAGGTTTTGACTGAGTCCCAATAATGAAGGAGAAGTGCATTTACTAAATTAAAACTCTGGCCTGGCCAGACATTTGGCTCTTGGCATATATTTGTAGATCTCCATACAGAACAGCATAGTCATGTTCATTAAAGTGCTTCCCAGAAGTTTTCCCTCTCTTTGAGGTTTAGTTAACATCCACAGAGGGTGATGGAGGTACCTTGTGGTAGTTCGTCTTGCTCACTAATATGTATGATCCTACTTTTCAGTTGTTTAAGATAGTAGAATTTACATAACAGTTCTCTTGCATTGTGATCAGTATGTATGTGTTTCCTCAAATTCTTTTTGGTATAAGAGACTGTAAGGATCTTTAATAATACATTTCTGCTTAGGTGGGTGGCCATTCATCTTCATAGATTATGTGTGTGAAGTCTCTTTCCCCACAAATAAACCTTAATTAAAAATCTGACATTAAAAAATGTTTCCTGGGCAAAATGGGGTTGATGTATAGAGAAATATATAGGCAGCCAGGTGTGGTGGTGCATGCCTTTAATCCCAGCACTCAGGGATGCAGGGGCAAGCAGATTGCTCTGAGTTCAATGCCAGCCTCGTCTACAAAGTGAGTCCAGGAGAGTTAAGGATACACACAGAAACCCTGCCTGAAAAAACAAAAGCAAAAAGAGAAAACAGAAAAAGAAAAGTGTATAGGCATTTTGTATCAGAATCGCACTTTATGCTATGTAAAAGTTTGTGTTACATGGCTCTTATGCTTTTAGAAGAATCTGATAAGAATGAAATATCTTGAAAAAAGGGACCGGTCAGTCTGATTCCAGCTCTTCCCTGAACCACTAATAAATTAACAATTGCTCCCTGTGCCTTGCCTCTTTGAACACTTTAGAATTGGGCTGTTGCCTATCCCCCACACCCTACCAAAAAAAAAAAAAAAAAACTGAGGCCAACATGCCAGTTTCCTATTAGCCGCCGCAGAAAACACAAAAGGGGGAGGAAGCGTGTGGTGGCAGAAGGAACTTGGTTTTAATAGAACTTTAAACAAATTCTCTTCCATTGTAACCAGCTGATTCTCTATTTATCCTTCCTCCATTGTGCTATAGCTCTCTAAGCTGGAGAGGAAAGAAAAGATTGATACTCAAAGGCATATAAGCAGCAGAGACCAAAAGGACTGAGCAGAAGAACCCAAATAGAGGAAGCAGGGGCTAGAAACATGGAAAATGAGAGGAATTTCAAAGTCAGTGTTGGGCAGATGTGTGTGAAGACTAGAGAGAGAGAGAGAGAGAGAGAGAGAGAGAGAGAGAGAGAGAGCTTTGACAATGTAAACTGGGTTGAGCTCTGTGTACATTATCAGGGACTTGCATGAGCTGGAAGGTGCCCACAAGAGAGTATAAATAATTTTCTGACCTTGTGGGGGATATGTGATACCTAAGGCTAGAATCTCCCCACCCCCATCCCCCATCTCAACATCATCTCCATTAAGCACTTGTCAAGCAGTGACTTGAGGCTCTGGGTGATTTCGTTTCCAGTTCACCTTTCGGAAGTCAGTTTTCTATCTTGCTTGAATGAGTTCTTTCAGCATCTGAGCCTCCCTACATGCCTCCTCTCTGGGCGTCTGTTTCTTACATGGTTGAAACACTTTAGGCAGTCTTGGCTTGCAGGCCCTCAAGAGTAGTCATCCTTTCTTCCTCATCTCTGCCAAGGCTGAGGGACTTTGCATTGCGTCTGAAATCATAATGTGTGGCAGTCATGTTGCTGTCACTGGATACCATGGCCACTCTAAACACAATAACAAAAACTGTACAAAACCAAAGGGAAGCTTGTCATAGTTCTTCTCACTGGGTAAGAATGTGGATCTATTTCTCTGTCACCCATTTCATTAGCATTGCTGTGTGTGCAACAGGATTTATCTCAGGCAGTTTTAATTCTTTGTATATCTGCCTACCTGTTTGAAGTATGATATCCAATCAGATTAATTCTTTGATAATTCTAGGGTGAAATAGATAGGCAGCGGATGTGTCTTTTTAGCACAATGTCTCTATTTAAGTTTTCTTTGAAGCCAGGAAGTTAGGGCGTAAGCTGTTTATTATGCCACACTTCTATGTCCCCCCAAAGAAAACCACCATTGAATTAACTTTTGCATAGTGTATTTCTATCAAAGCATTTGATCCTTGTTTCTGCAAGATAATCCTAAGAACTTTTTATTTTGAGAATAGAAGACCATGATGGATTTAATTCATAAAGGGAAGCCGCTGCAAGGAATGTAAATGTAAGCGCTTGATAAGGTAGGATTTCCTAGTTGCTATGGCAACCTTTGGGTCATGAGCCTCAGAAAATATAAAGTAAGTCCTGGAGCTGTGAAGATGATTATAAAATTTAACTGTCATTCTTCATTTAGAGTTGATGGCAAACATTATTTACTTAAGTTTATCTCAAGGCAGGCGAGGATCCGGTTTTGAAAATCTGAGACTCCAATCACAAGTGAATCCATGTTGCACATGTCTAACATTATAAAGCATAGGCGGCATTTATTATTCTAACCAGACTGTTTGTACATAACGTCCCTGTAGATTTAGTCACCTTCCTATGGAAGCCAACAGTGCTCATCTCGTGAATTCTTAATGAAAACTGTGGAATGCAGCTGTATATGTTGAGTAAATTTGCAAAAATGTGTGTACTTTCCATGCCAAAAAAGAAGGCCTAGGGGATCATGTAGGAAGGATGGCTTTGTGCCTTCCTTTCAGGTTCACATATTAATAGAGCATCATTTAGGGTGGACAGGTGCCAAGATGTTAATATAATTGTGTGTTTTCAAAATATCCCACAACCCGGTGATAAGAAAGATAGGTTGACATCTTTTTCATGATTGCACGAACTTCCCTAGGGTTGAGGGTAAGGATGGTAAGACCCAAATTACTATAGTGGGGGAAGGGATTGGGATATGTCAAGTTCATAAATTGAAATATGATGCAGAGCTCTGCATTTTGACAGAGTACCAGTTTTTCTTGCTTTATCTTTTACAGGCTGCTCTTAGTTTGTGCTAATGACCTCTGAGACCCACTGCAAATTACCCAATCTTGCAAATTAGTGAGTATGTGAACAAACACTATAAAACTATCAGATACCACATCAAACAAATGTAGTTTATTGCAGGAAGAAAAATAGACTTGCATATTGAGAGAGGATGTGTTTTCACAACCAGATAAGTGCTTTCTTGCTTGCCCATCAGGGAGCGTCAACACATTATATGGTCTGTGTCAGCCAATGGCTTGCTGGCTCTCCAGCAAAAACATCAGTCTTTAAAATGCAGGCACAGAGAAGCTCATGATTACAGGCATGCTGGAATCCTGCACTGAATTGCTTTTCCTATTCTTTATTTAAAAAAAAAAAAATCCTTTCCAACTCTAAATGCTGGATCTTTGCAGTAGAAGAGAGAACAGAATTTAGGGTTATTAAGAATAGAACATATACTTGGCTGGTGTTTTCATTCTGCACCCAGTTGAGTCTGAACCTGGAGGATTCTTCAACCCCTCCCTTGCCCAGAATGAGGTAGAATCCAGCCCACACACCCAGCAGTACACACTCTGCTCATCAAAGCACTTTTCTCAGTTGGTTTGTTTTCATGTCTAGCAGCAGAAATAGCTGCTCTTTTTCTTTCCCTTTTTTCTCCAAAGCATCTTGTAATTGCAACTGGTAATGTGTTTTCTTCTAACCCGAGACTGGCACAGGGATGGCAATGTCTGCACCCACACACAGTAGCCCTCATTTCAGGGCCCCAGTGACTTGTGATTGGACGGTGCACTTATTCCCCCATATACTGAGAACCTTACCTGGACCAGCCAGTGCCCCCACTATTTTGAGTCATCCTCATTAGCTGTATTTTACCAGGCCCCCTAACAACAGCTGTATTGGTAACATGCAGTCTGTTACTTATTGTATGCTAAGCACTGTGGGGAATCTCTGTGCGTTTATTTATCTCTGAATGTCTTATTTATAGATATGTATGTAGTTTTTTATCACTTTAAAATTACCATGCAGTACATTTTTTGTTTGTTTCCTTTTATATATGTTTCTCTATAACTCTTGTTTTAATAGGAGAATATATACAGTGAAGTTAGAGCCATCCATTTCCCTTAAACATGCCCTCATGTGATTTGGTGAGCCTTTGTATACACTTAATGCTCAGCCCTCACAAAGATGAGGTATGCACTGTTAGTTCTCTTTTGTCCGATTTTACTTTGTTTTTACATTTATTTTTGTGCGTGCATGTGCACACATGCAGGTGCCTACAGAGGCCAGGAGAGGGTGTTGAGTCTCCTGTAGGTGTATCACAGGCCACTGTGAGCCACCAGGTGGGAGTGCTGGGAACTGAATTCTGGTCCTCTCTGAGAGCAGCAGGAGCTGTAAATTGCGGAAGCATCTCTCCAGCCCTCCATTTTACTTTTGCGTATTTTTAAGGAAAACTGGGACTTAAGTCACTTTGTCATGATAATATACTTGGTAACCAGTGAAGCCAAAGTGGCAACCATGAGAGTCCTGTTCTGGAACCAGAGCTCAAGCTGTCCTGCGTTATTTCATATTGTTCGTCTTCAGTGAACATCGGGTTATCATGTTGGCTTCAGGTGATCCAAACATGATAGTGTATCTTGTCTAGGATTACAGGATAATTTTCTGTGCTGTGCTTTCAAGAGATAATAAAAGACTGGGTGTCCCCCTACCCCCCACCCCAAGTTGATTCCTCTGTTTGAGCTTCAGGTAAGACTGGAGCAGTAGTTGCAATAGGACTAAACTGAGCATCTCTATGAGTCACCTGGAAACCTTTAGTGCTTCTGGGGCCAAACTCCCATGCTCAAGTCTCCTTAGTATTGTGGTCACTTAGCTGCAGGCTGTCAGACACACAGCCACTGAAGCTGGCCTTTCCTTTTTGCCATGGTCAGTTCACACTATCTCTCTTTTGAAAAATCAAACCCCCTTCAGGAGCTGTGGGCCCTTCTGTGTGGGTGAGTCAGCCTTTACAATAATAGCCAGAATCTTTCATTCTGGCTTTCACTCTAATGTGCTGACGCACACACCACCTTAAATATCAATACAGAATTGTGCTTTAGACAAGGATTCTTCTGCCATCACTCAGGATAAATCCACTGAAGAGCAAAAGAAGTTATAAACAGTAACTGTAGTGCTAAAGTTTTCTTGAGAGGGGTGGGGTGGGTACTGAGGTACAGATCACTTCCTTGAGGAGAAGGCAGTGTTCCTGAAATGGTTTGGGAAGCTCTCTGCACCCCCTTCTTAAACCGAACATGGTTAGGATCAATGGGAATTAGGCCCAGGGTCCACGTACACATTGGCCAATTTTGAATGGGGCCCTCCTCTCGACAGGAGGCTGTGATCAGCAGTGAGCTGCAGTGGTGGTGAAGCTGTGAGGAAGCAGCCCCCTATGTCCACGTCTTACTGTCCTTGGTGTCTTTGTTTAAATGATAATCGGCCTAGGCTATTATGCACTATACAGCCAGTTAGTATTCCAGAATGATTTTCTTTCAAGAGTCCTTCAGTACAAAATTTGGGAAGTACTTGTTTTGTGTCACAAACTGATTGATATGTGCCTAAGATGTCAAATCCACCTGGTATTGGTCTGAAAACAGAAGGGAACCAGATGTTAATATGGAACTGTTTTTTAGATTTTTAATTTTGATCCCTTAATTTAATCCTTCATGAGGGAGCATATAGAACCCCCTCCCTTCTATTCCTAACAGGTATTTGTGTGTAAAGACATATGATGAAATTTACTGAAGAAAAGTTTAGGGGCTGTGGTGTGCAAGAGGGGTCAGAAATTAAGTGTGTATTCTGTTCTTGCTGAGTACTCATGCTGAGTGACTCACAACCACATGCCACTCTAGGTTTAAAGGGATCTGATGTCTCTGGCCTCAGTAGGCCTCTGCACACACATTTATGTATACCCACACATTTACACATATAATTAAAATAAAAATAAATGTTAAAAATTTAGGTAGTCTACAAAATAATGAATTTCATTTTGAGATTTTTATACATACATACATCCCTTGCTCTTACCCACCTCTCCGACCTTTCTCCACTGCCCCTCTTCTCTGCTCTTGCCAGTCCTCTTCTTCCCCCACCCCAGATAATTCCTCTTCATCCAATCCATTCTTGCCATCATTTTGTACATTCATACATGAATGTGTCCGTGTGTGTGTAGATTATCCAAATGAGAAGAGCATAAAGTATTTGCCTTTCTTTACATGATTATTCTCCCCCCCTACTCTGCTTTTCAGCACCCCACCCAACCCAAGTCGAAATCATTTTAAAGAAGACATGGCTGGTGCAGAAAGACAAGCATGGCATATTTCTCAAGTATATTAAACACAGCACATACACACATACACTCACACACATTGAAAGTAGAAGGGGTATAAAGTGAAGATGTGTGAAATGTGTAAAGGCAAGCCTGGAGGTAGCACAGAATTAAGAGCATGCTCTGTTGGCTCTTGCTGAGGACCACAGTTGGGTTTCTAGCACTCACAGTTACCTTTAACTTCATCTGCAAAGGATCTGGCATCTATGGGTACCTGTATCGAGTCATATGTGCGCACACACACACACACACACACACACACACACACACACAAAATTAAAAGTAAAATCTGTAAGTACAAGTGTAGTGAGTTGAAATTACTTCTTTATAGTACTTACAGCATTGTTTGTGGTGAGGGAGGAGGAATTATTGCCATAATATACATGACAAAGACCCTGAAAAAATCTTCTCTTGAAATACACAGCTAGACGCCACCCAGTCAGCACTGGCCACATGCTAGTACTGAATTTGCTCCAGCTGTTTGATAATATATTTCTTCTCTCTTCTGCCTTTTAATGTTTTACTTTCCTGTTTGTTGTCTGGATTGTTGCCTAATTTAGTTTGGATCAAGTAGAGGAGTCAGTTGCATTAGCTTTTTATAATACATTTAGAGTAGCAAATCTAAAGTCAGTTTTCAATCAGGAAGGAATATTGGGTGCTTTAATGGAAAGATTACCACAAAGTCCCCACCCCCTTTGTGATTTAGATTCCTTGAATTCACCTCATTAATGTCTGAGCATTGAATCCAATAGGGTATTTCTCCCAGTTTTAAACATTGAAAATTCAAGGCAGAGACCTCTCCTTCTGTCTTCAAATGAATGAGAATGCCGTCTTAAAGGAAGATGGCGGCCGTGGTGTCAGTGCTCTGTGTCACCTCTATCAAAGAGACTGATTACACTGTTGATGGTGATTTTCGAGGCCATCGCTGTCTTGCCTCTGCTTCTTAAGGATGTATAATGCGGTCCAACCTTAAGACAAATAGGTCAAACTGCAAAACTCTACAGGAATATGAGAATGAATCTCAAAATAATAAAGCAGTCCAACTTGGAGATTCGATATACTGTATAAATATCTCCTAACTGAGAGGGATTCTGTTCCAAGGCCTTGTTCTTCATCATGGTGTGCACAAGGAGCCTGTCCTACCATTCTCATGTATTTCTAGCTGCTATTCCTAGAATTTATTAGGAGTCACTGATGTCTAATCTTTAATGGTAGTTGACAGGGGAACATATGCATGCACAAAGAGTTCATCGATTTATTTATTTTTCTGATGCACTCTGAAAGAAATTGTTCTCCTCTGGGGTAAGAAAGAATATTTTTGAGGATATCCCATCTGCAGATAAAGTCATTGGCCATTTCTGGTCTTGTCAAAGATAAAAATAAATTATTTTCAACTGTATTAAATACCATACTTGGGCATAAGGGAGAACACATTTGTCGTGTTTCATTTGTCTGCCCAGTCTGTGCCCATTTAGCACTGCAATAGCAGTGAACTTCACGGGCAGTCAGGCCCACTCTTTCATGTTTCCTTCCAGTTCTAAATTGAAAATATTTTTTTTGAAAAGAACTATGACAAAAGCAATTTGAGTTAGTGATATCTTGAAAGAGAAGCCAATTTCAGATCACCTTTATGGTTGGTCATTGTTACCTACAGCAGGCAGATGTCATGGTGATCTTCTTGATATTAGTATTCTGAGAGAGTCTGACCTGACAGTGTTCGGGTGACATCACAAATGGGACTGTAATATTGAGATTTCAAGTTGCAGAGCAAAGGGCCGCTTGTGGAAATCCAGGGCAGGCCAAACCACTGTCGGCGCGAAGTGCAGTCATTCCCCTTGTTTGGCTCTTGTCCGGTATGGCAAACAACTGTGCTTAGCAGTGACCTCATGATGCTGAGTGACTAATTAAAGCATGTGTTGAGAATAAGCTCTGTAACAGGAAAATGTGGGGAAGTGTTGAAACAACAGTGATGCCTTAGCTGCCTTTCCAACCTGTAGCTGCAAGTGTTTTTTCCATCTCTTCATCAGAGACCCACCACACTCGTTCTGCCTTCTGTGCTCTTCATTTGTTACAGGGTTGATGATTCATGAGCACACAGTGCTGAAAGCTCTCACAAGCCCAACTGATGACTCTGGAAGGAGAAATTGTGGTTCAAGAGGATCATCTGTCTCTGAAAGTGTGATTTACGGAGACATCCACCTCTGCCCCAAGCCATAAAAATAGGATCCAATGACTAGATCTCTTCCTCTTTCTCTTTCTGCCTTCTGCTCTTTCTCTTCCCCCTCAGCATAACCCTGGAGACAGAATCAGTCCACAGATTCTGTAAGAAACCATGCCACTGTGAGTCATACAGCTTCTTACCATAGCTGTACTCTTAAACCCTTGCTAGACAAATAACACGTGTTGGGATTATTTTTGTGTCTTGGATGAAGAACCTAATACCAGGAGGTACACTCACATGCCCGGTACAGAAGGGTGTCGGCGGCACTGCTGAGACTTGTGCTCTAGCCTCTTGTTTGTCGCTTATTTCCAAACAAATCCCTAACCACCTCCTCCAGCCTTTTCGGCACCCATATCTACTACCATTGCTGGTGAGTCTGTAACAATCATCATCACTCTGCCTGATCAGAGAAGCCGCTCTCATTTTCAGCTGTACAGAAATGAAATGAAAAACCGACATGACTTCTGAAAGACCATGCAGTGCATTTCAGAGTCAAATGTGAAGGGCATTTAGACCTGCTATTTTAGCTCATCCACATTAGTGCAGTTCTCTTTCTAAATAACCAAGAGTTAGTTATCCTTAAGCCCTGGTGTTCTGCCTTCTGGTTTCGCAGCTTATGTGCATTTTCTGAATGTACCATCCTGTAGTGTGTACGTGTTTAAATCCATTTTGGTGCTTCTACTTACTGTCATGTTCTTACCCCTGGGGAATGTTCTGGATCACATAGGATACCCTATCGAACAGAAATTAGTTTCTTGATCCCAGTAGAGTAACAGATACTGAAACATTTCAGAAAGATGTATTCTGTAACGATTGGGAACTGTACACCTCGCCTGTGTCAGAAGCGTAACATGTATGATTTTATTTGTGGCTTAATCAACAGGAAGAAATGCCAAGCAGCTTTGACTAGCTGGCAGTGGATCTGTTTGTGTTTGCCGTATTTTCTCTATAAGACACCTGCTGGAGATGAGAGTCGGCACAAACACCGAGTGGGTATCCAGGGCTTCATTATAGCAGCTTCTCTAATGATCAAAGAAGCCTTTTTATACAATCTTGTTCCTGATCATGCAGCTGAACATCTGTCTACCTGTCTGTCCACCTTTTAATTGCATCATCCAGGTCTCTCTGATCCTAGACAGCTCTGCCGATGCAGCTCGGCCTCCCACCATTTCTGATCATGGTGAACACAAAATTTTCACAAAGCAAAAACAGTAAAATGGAGTGCTTTCTACTAAATTCGAACTGAGCCATTTTATGAGAAGTTAATTTTCGATCACACACCCAGTGAAGCCCTTGTACTAATTTATTCTTCAAAGCCAAAGTCTGCACAGTAAGGAATGGAGTGTGCTGTGGGAATACTTGAAGTATTATACACTTGATTCAGAAGAACCCTGTACTACCAATGTTTCACAGTCTGCTCAAGTTGATTTGTATTTCTAACAGGAGGGGTGTAATAATTCGAGAATTTAACTCAAATTTTATTCATTAATTCATTTGATAAGTATTTAGCAAGACCAACCTGATATATTTTAAAAGAGAGATGCCATTCCCGCTCTGAAAAGATCTTCAGTAGAAATGTTTCCTGTGGCAGCCACTGCAGATTGATTTCAGCAAGAAAATACTTAGATAGTAGTCCCGTAGTACATGGAGGATTCACTTTCACTTAGGGATAGCCACAGTGACTTTGTGGCTATAGAAACACAAAAGCTGAATGTTTCCTCCTCAATGGTATGAGATAAAGCATGGAAGCAGAAAATCCCGAACCATGCCCAGAAAATGGAAGTTGTATGTGAGTTAGGGTAGCGGCACCCTGAGAAATCATGCTGCAGAGATGGATGGCAGTAGGTCCATAGGTAAAAATGTGGATACATCTTTAGAGGATATGCAGTAGGAAAAGAAACAGCATGGGGTACAGAAGGCAGAGCCTACAGTCTGCAGAGTGATAACACAGGAAATATTCCAACTATGGCAGGGCAGATACTCTGGGAAGTAGATATGAAGGCCTCCAAGGGTGTGGAATGTACAAAGGGCAACACGTGACATGTAAAAGAGTCTGTGTTGGAGGGGCCAGGAAAAGGGCACCTGGGTGGATGGATGGGATAGATTTTGTTGACTAACTGAGGTGGAACTGGACAGACTTACTTTTCAGTATGGATGGGAGGGTGAGTGAAATACATCAGATAATGTATAACATTAATAGTTAAACTAATAACACTGGTGAAATGTCTCCAAACAAAGTACATTTATTAAATAACAAGCATTGCTGTCTTACTGAGCTGACATGAGTCTGGAGTGAGAAGTCATGTAACTAGTATTCTGTTTAATCATTCTGAAGGTTTACCCTTATCTGAAAAACTTCTCTCTCTGCTCTCCTACTTCATGGGGATCCTCCGGATAATAATATTTATTTGACAAGAAGAGTAGAAATCATAACCCAAAATAGCCAGAGATGGGAAGAAGGCTGAGAAAGATAAGGGCTTCCAAGGTTGAAGCGATCATATGTGTAGGCATACGTGTTCAGCCACACATGGGATGCTCTGTGAATTTGAGGTAGAAGAGAGCAGACTGTGAAGGTATCCATTTGACAGGAGACTACACTTCTCAGGATCCAATCTGAGGCCTCCTTTATCAAATGTCTTCCCTTGAAAGAGTCCCTTGTGAGGAGGCTAAGGTGAATGTCCCAGAGATGCGAGCTATCTGTCTCTAGACACTGTGTTTTACAATAGCCTGGTTGTTACAGTGTGAGCTGCTTTCCCCTGCTTCTCTCAGTAGAGTCATGGTGGATACCAGAAAACATTGTCAGTTCCCAGTATGCTATGCTTCGAAAATAACTTAAAATATGATGTTTTCATTTTCTTATGTACTTCTGTAAATAAATAATTTAATGGGCCTGTTGACCTATGCTTTGAGTTCTGTTATGATGATGCTAGAAACTGGGACTTCAATAATTTGGACTGTATGCTGCAAACGTGAAGAATTCTGAGCCTTCTCTTAGTTAAGGTAGTATTGTAATAAATGCATCAAAACTACCATGGTAGTCTCATAAGCACATGACCCCAGCACATTATGTAGAAGTAACATTTTGTATATACGCTTCAGATTAATAGTTCAGGATTTGGCCAGACTGTAGGATAGAAACAGAAGTGTGAGTTGGATTTGGTTGTTCATATGGTGTTGGGGCTCTATAGGGCAGAAGCGTTTTCTTTCATCTTCTAGCTGTAAAGAAGTCATTAGAATTGTTGGTTTTCTATTTTCCCTCTTTAATGTTGTTTCCTCACAGTAGCTTAAGTGAAGGCTAATTGCTGCAGCATTTGGTAAATGTCATATATCCTACTTTTCTAAAGGCAGTGAAGTAGTGTAAACATGTGGCTTCTTTCTTCAAAAGATCCATCCCATAATTATCTTGAAGGCTATTACAATATGCAAATAGCAAGGGCCGTCCTCGTCTCCTAAATTGGAATATCAATATTGATTCAACATGTGCAAAAAGGAAACAACATTTCTGACAAATGTTAATTCCATTTCAGGATAGAAGAGAAAGCTCCAGTTGTCAAGGGTTGATAAGCCCGAGGTCCAGTCCATTGAGTGCACTCTGAAACTCATCTGCCACGCTCTTGATCCCTCCCACTTTACTTTTTCTCTTCAACCAAATGGGCATGCTAGTGTGTGCCCTGCACAACACACAGATTTCTGAGGCATTGGACATTAATAGTGCATGGCACAAGTGTAAGTTATTATTATTTTGGAAGAAACTTTCTCATTCTAGAATCATTAGTCATCACTAATGTAACATGTAGTAAGCATCTGATCGGGTCCAGCCTCCAGAGAATCTCAGCTGAGATTACATAAGATTGTGTCACTCCCTCCTTTATGGGAGGGGAAACTGAGGTATACAGAATTGATGGTTTTTGTTTTCTTCTTTAACTTTCTTCCCCTTTGTATATAAGTAAGGAGTCGGAGACCCTTGGTGTACATTAAACTAGATGGCTTGACGTTACTTCCTATCAAGAAATGAACTTCCTCTGCATGTGAACCAATAGTCTTACAAGCTTTTGCCTGTTAATGTAAAATTAATGTAAATATGGTGGCCTTGGATTTGATCTGCTAATCCTCCTATCTCAGTGTGACTGTTTGGATCTGGAGTCTCTTTGACTTTACACTTGAACAAGGTTGTCAGTGGCTGCTCAGAAACCAGTGTCTCTGCTGTCACACTAGGTCTCTGACCCCTCCAGCTGTTGTTTCAGTGGGTGGTAAGCAAACAGAAGATGAGCCTGTAGTCTTCATTACTCCTGGATGTGAAGTTTTTCAGTTGATTCTTTTTGCTGTAGCTTCCCAATATACAGATCACTTCCTAATGTCACCCAGGCACCTATAATCTCAGAAATGCCTGGAAGGGCTGCTCTGCAGTCTCTTGGAATTCTTGTTCCAGCTGAATTTGTCAGGCCAAATTTAAAAGTGCCAACATGCAATTAAATATTCATTTTTAATTTTTTATTCTCTCACCACTGCAAGTCTTCAGCTTTTCAAGCTTTCTCTGGCTGTGCACTACTGTATACTAAGCTGTGTTTTAGTGCAATTAATTAATACTCATTTCCAAGCCCAAGTAACAGTAAGGGAGATTTAGTTGGGCATTTTGGCAAAGCCACACTAATTTATAGGCTTTTTCAGGGATGTATTATGGAAGCATGTAATGATACTATCAAAACTGCATTTAATTCCTGAAGAGGAAGGAAGGCCTGCACAGGAGACCCAAATCTGCTGTTCTCTTTGTGAGTGAAAGGTCACACCACTGAGCGCTGCGGGGTGGATTGGTGAGAAATGAGCTCCCGTTTGCTAGGAATTAGAATGAGTCTATCTGATTTTCCTTCACTCATGACCTTTAAAGATGCAGCGTTTAGATTGATAAGCAGGTAGATGCTTTGAGTAACCCAATGCAGAATTTGTTTCATATGAAAAGACTATCTTTGAGACACCAAAGATATTGCTTCCACAAAGGTTTTTTTTTTTTTTTTTCAAAGCTTCTGGAGAAAGAAATTCAATGATTTTATCTTATCACACACACACACACACACACACACACACACACACACACACACACACAAAATTCAAAATTACTGCATGTTCAATTAGAATGCACCCCCTAACCCCAAGCATTAATCATTTTCTGGAATTCATCCTCCAGTGAAGACTCTCCAGGAGGTTTGAGAGTGGATACTCCCGGTTCCTCTCCGCTCTGGATTTCCTGCACCACTCCACCCAACCTCCTCCCTGCTGATAAAAAGAGCTTCCCGCGTTGCTATAGTAATCCTTTCATGTTGGGCACTGCGCTATCTTGAAGGCAATCAGATGAGAACAAGGAGTGCGGAGTAGGATGGAGTTAATGTCAGGCAGCCTAAGGTGATCTGTGCTTTATATTTAGAGATGTTTTGGTATGCTGAAGAGAGGGTGCCAGTCAACAGAAACCCAGAGCCCACTGTGGGCCAATTTGATGTTTGGGTATTTATGTATGCATTCCAAATCAGCCTTACTTTGAACTTACAGTTAAAATCACTTACTTCCCCTGGCCAAGAGACTCTGGTCCCTCTCCCTCATCAACTTGTTTTCAGATCCTAATTACATCATCCATCTTATTTGTTCTAATTCCCTATTTTTATTTCCTTATCCCTCAGCCCATCAGTGCTCAAGCCCATCATTCAAGCCCAAAATAAACCTGCCTTTATTTTGTCAGGTTCTGGTGGTATTGGATCTTCTGTGTGGTTTCTGTTTCTCATTTGGTAGTCATCCCTGATAAAGCATCCCCGATCAAATACAGCAGGCTCTCACTCCTTTCCTGTGTACAGCTTTTAATTTCCTACTCAAAATCACAAATGAGGTTAAAAAATTCATTCCTCCCACACAGTGCGCCTAATTTTTTTTTTTTTTTTTGAGATGTTTAGGAAAACCAGACATCAGTAGAGTTACTTCCACCCTGTCAGGCTTCCTGCGGCAGTATATAATATAAGCAGAATGCTCAGCTCTGCAGAAGCAACCCCCATGGGCCAGAAAGTCTCCTCTAATTTGAAAATATTCTGTTTATTTTCTGTTGTTGTTGTTGCTGCTGCTGCTGCTGCTTTGTTTATTGTTGTTTTTTTAAGCCTACCACAATAGCATACTGGACAGACATTCTCATCTGAAGTAGCTCAGGTGTCAGCAAAATGGCTCCACAGGTGGGAGTGATTACTTCCAATCCTGTTGGACCAGGAGTTCAATCCCCAGGACACCATTTGGTGAAAGGAGAGAACCAGTTCCTAAAGGATGATCTCTGACCTCCACATGTACATTGTTCATTCTCTCCTCTCTTGCTCTCTCTCTCTCTCTCTTTCACACACACACACACACACACACACACACACACAGAAACACACTCACACCTCAAGTTCAGAGGGAAGCCTGCATGCACATCTGCAGCCCCATTCAGGTATAGGGGTGGTAGGGCACACCAGTATCCCATTCCAAGTGGGTTGTGATGGAGTATTCCTGTAGTCCCATTAAGGGCTGGATGTGCCGGGGCACTCCTGTAATCCCAGTACTCAAGAGGTGGAGGCAAGTTTGCTAGCTCTGGCCAGTCTGGACTATAGGCCATGTAACCTAATTTTGTCTCACCAAAACAAAAAACGTCAGCTTCTCATTGCCTCCAGGTACATGTGGCTCAGTAGCTGCGTATTTTGAGGTCACCATTTTGGACAATGCAGATAGAAAATATCTTCCCTGACCCTGGAGTTTCCATTACACAGTTCTACTCCAGAACATTCACCTAGAGCAGGAGACTCTTTCTCTTCATCCCAGGCTGATGCTCCCTCAGTATTGTTCTTCTTCTTAAAAACACCCAGTATGAAGATCTTTTGGGATGATTGTTTTGAAATAGAATCTTAATATATAGTCTAGGCTGGCCTGAAATTGGCGGCAGTCCTCCTGCTTCAACCTCCCAGGAATTATAGCTGCCATTCCCAGCTTAAGAAAAGATGCTTTAAGCAAGTTGCTCATTCTCACCTGGGAGTACCAAGATCACAGAGTAGGATGGCCCCTGTGACTTAGCTGACCTCTAGGCTCTCTGGGTCATCCAGCTCTTTTGTGGATGTGGAAAGGAAGACCAAGATGGGAAAATTGAACCATTTGCAATTTTTCATTCACTCTTTTCGCCTATTAGGCACTGAGAGGCTATTGCAGTGACGGTAACTAAAATTTTATATCTAGTGAAAGAGACAAAGGTCAGACAGTGACAGGAAAACCTTGTAAGTGCCAGGACTTAGGCATGCATGAGCTCTACAGGAATCGGTACCTGACTTCCTGGGAAATGAGGAAGAAGTAAAGAAATAAAGGAAACACTAAAGGGAGGACTCCATAATGCACTAGCTGTAGTTTTTTTCTTCTCTGTCTTTCATGTACCTTTCTTCATTGTAAACTAGTTTAAACACATAGCTTTTATAGAAACAGATTGGTAGCTATGGATTATATAAAATATGCAATCATAAAATTCTTGACATAGCAGAGACTTAAAGTAGTTTATTTGAAAGCTTACCATAAAACACCTTTTTTCTTCTCTCCCTGCCTCCTACTGTTCTAGAGTGGAGAATTACGTTATTTAACTGTGAACCTGTGAGTTTCTAGAGGATAAGCCATTCTTTCTCTGGCAGCGTCTCTCAACCTGGCTGATGTTGGCTTTCTTGCTGTTACTGGAACAAATCAAACTCATTCTTCCTGGTAGACCCTTGTTTTATTGTTCATTTGCCTAGAATGAAGCACACTTCCTCTCAGCTGTCCATTTGACTGTCTCTTTCCAGTCTTCCAACTCTGCCAGGATGCCATGTCCTCATACAAGCTTGCTGACTACCCCGCGTGAACTACCAGTCTCCCCACACTCTCCCGTGTACACTTGACCAGCAGTGCCTTTCAGAGCTAACACGGTATATGTTGTTGCAGTCATGGTCTGATGCCCATTTCTGCAATATAAGCTCTGAACCAGGACTTGGGCTTGTTTATGGTCTTATGTACATGACCTTGAAGAGTGTCCAGTGGGGTAGGTCTTGGTTCATTGGTAGGGACTGGAAGGTTCTGTCTTTATCAAGAAGAATGATTAGATTAGCCATTCTAGTGATCCCGAAAAGATAATGAAGATTTGGATCTTGGAGCACTTTTTCATTCCAGGTGGCCTAATCTTAGAGGCCACCCTCGCCTTTTCAGTATCAACTCAGCATTCTGCCACCTGCTGTCTTGCTTTTGACTGGATGCCTGAGTTGTCTACAGTGTACCGGGTTTGTCATTTCTCCCTGATTAGAAACAGTATAGTATGGGACAATGGCATGGCCATCTCATAGGCCCATCCTGGTTTTCTGACCTTTTCCCCTTTGTTAATTGTTTTTTTAAATTTAAACTAAGTACCTTCCATCACTTCTTGGCCCTTTGCTTAAGACTAGTTATAAGAAGGTCCCACCTGGGCTTTCCTTTCTTTCCTTTTTATCCTTTCTTTCTTACCTTCCCCCCTACCCCTTTCCTTCCTTTCTTCCTTCTCTCTGCCTTACCTTTTATCAGAGTAGGAAGAACTAGTAATTGGATTGTCCCTGTGGGGGCCAGCATTAGAATCCTAGCCCCAACCTCCAGTCACCTTGTTTTCAGAGCTGGAAGTTCAACACCCAATCCTCAGAAGAAAAGCCTTGCTGCAAGATGCCATGTCCTCCCTTCATGGGATGCTGTTCTTAGCTGAGCTGGCACACTTTCACTGCCTCTCTTTGGCAGTTTGGTCCTCAGTCTAACTAGGGCCTAAACGATAGGACAGTGTTTCAAAAAGGCAGTGATTAGAAGAGGTCTGAGAGAGAACTACTTCTCTTTTATTGATTTTATAAAAATTGTTTGAAAAATGATTCAGCATTTTGGGTGTCTAAAAATAACAGCTTTGAGTTACTTTTCAGTTAGGGGGATATACTTTCTCTGAAAGGTTCTGTTGTTCCTCAAATGCACTTTCTCCTGTTCTTTCCAAGGCTCTTTAATCAGTGGTGATGCGACAGGAGGTATAGCAAACTCCTCAACACCTGCCTCTTCTCTCTGGGAGGTTGTGGCTCCAGAGCAGCTGACTGGCGAAATTATTGCTTAATCTGGGGAAGGTGGTTTCATGAAGACTGGTGCCATCAGAACATAATGAGTTCGACTCTACTAGAATGTGTGTTTCACTGCAGGAATTCAATACAGCTGCCACTGGCTTTGCAGTAACACAAACATAGGACTGAAGTCCAGATGGTCATCTTTAGATCATAGTGAGGAGACTCTTGTTTATGGTTTTCTTAGTAGTCAGGTTGCTGTGCTTAAAATATTTTTAAAAATGCATATGACATTGGGTATTAAATATAAGCTGGACACTCCGGGCCATGTCAAATGGCTATAGGTGTTTAATGGCCTACGGAAAGTAGAACTTGGTTTGTTATGGTGCCACTGAGGGTGTTGGTCTGCAGGAAAGGATTATAATGTAGCCGTGTATATTCCATCAAATGGGACAAACTTGCCTAATTGTAAAATAAAATTTCTAGTAGTCTAGTATCAGATTTTAATTTTACTCACAAAGAAAAGAAAATCTATGCTTTTTATACATATCTCAAATGCCTTTCAGAAGGTCAGCTGGGAATGTGGGGACAGCTAATGGTTTGGGGTTTTGTTCTTTTGTTTTCTAATGCTCTTACACTTGACTCAAGTCTGTGACTTTCGAGATGACATATGCAGCTTTCTTGTAAATTGTTTCTTTTCTCCTTACTACAGTGGTTTCTATGATAACCTTATAGAAAAATACCAAGGCCCTGAGACATAAATCAACACCTATACAGCTGTGACATCAAAGCAGATATTGGGTACCAAGGCTACAGGCTGGCACTGAGTTCTTGGTAGTCCCGATGAGTCATACATACTCAGAACACACACTGCAGAACACAGGTAGACTAGAGAGGCGCAGAGGCCCAGAGGGAAGGGCTCCCCTTCAAACCAGTGAACCCTGGGAACTCCCCCAATGACCTATGTGCTCCTGGACCTATGTGCTCTTGGCATCCTTACCTATACAATTGAGACTACTAACCCCACTTCATATTTTCGGTTTTTCCTTCCTCCATAAAATCTGTGAAACCATGCAAGTCACTTGGTAGGTCAAGTTTTCCCTCATCTTCCCATCCAAAGCAATGTCTTCTTCATTCCTGGCATCACAGATGCTCTGCTTGTAGCTCCCTATCAGTGTCCTTAGACTTCACCCCTAAACATCTAGGTGGCCTTAAACCAGCTGGTAACCTCAGTACTTCAGTTTCCTCCCTCATAAAACGAGGCTAGGAATACTGCTACCTCTTGGGGTGTTAATGAGGACACAGGGACTGAGACATCCCAAGAGCGTCAGACAGTCCTTAACAAGAGTCAGGTGGTACATGTTATGAGTTATAATGCTGCTTTCTCACCTTTAAGGTTATAAATTGCAATCACAATAGCTTTTGTTGTAAATTATGGTGAGTTCTATGGTATTTGATCTGATAGGAAACCACAAGCTAAGATGATTCTCTCCTGAGTCTCTAGACTGCATAAATCAGGGGGTTGGCAGTTTGGGTTCTGATGCCTTGGCATTGACTGATCAACATTTGGTTCATTGGTGAGCATTTAAGAACCACCAGTGAGAGCCTGAGAAATTAGCAATCCTTCATACTGTCAGGAAGCATTGAGATTGAGCTGTCAGGGGCTGAGGGTGAATGCTTCATTGGACTGAGCCACCGAATTGCTTGGATTCTTTGTCTTTCTTGGCGTTCTTGGACAGAGTCCATTGAACTAGGAAGCAAAGACTTTGGTCATTCCATTTAATAGGAAGGAACTTAGAAAATCCTGGGTTAACCACTTAGACATATTAAAAACAGGAGAACATTAGTTATTGATTAAACACCTTTAAGAAATAAATCATAACAGTACTGAGGCACAAAGTAATATAGACCTTCAACTTTAATGTACAGCTTAAATCATGCCTTCTTAACGTTAGGAAATTTTTTTTTTTTAAATTCATCACAATGACTGCATTTATGAGATACTGGGGCAGTAGTGACAGAAGAAAATGAAAAAAAGAGAAACTGAACATTTGGATTGCACTTAGTGACAAAAACCTAAACTTTTGTGACTGTGTTTTATTGTTGTTTGTTGTGGGTTTTTCTTTTCCCTTTTTGAGCTCCGTTTTCCTTTATGTTTAAACAAGCTGTGTTTGACTGACTCTAACCTTTAAATAATTGGGAAACTGGAGGAGGGAAACTGACATTAGCATCTGTTGAACGACATGGAGAGAGGGAGCAATATTCAGCCAGTTGGTCAGAAATTTGTCCCCTCTCTTTTGCTCTGTGTAGAGATTACTTCTCTTCAACTGGCAACATTGTCTGTTAGTGGTATTTAAATGACTCACATCTGTTTCTGCTGTTAATAATGAGTCATCCCTTGGCCCTGGCACAGTTGTCCCATTTCTAGGAGCAGAAAGTCTTCTAACTACAACTACTTACCTGACCATCAATGTCTACTTTACTGCTCCTTCCTGCTCTTCTGATATGTACGTGCAGTCTGTGCTTGTCATCCTCCAGGCTGGAACTTCACCTGCTGGAATGGCCTTTCAACTCAACAACTCTTTCACCTTTTAAAACTTAGCCAAGATGTAGCCCCCTTCACTTCCCCTTTGCATTCAGTCCAGTTTGGTAGATGTGCATTGAGTACTAGGCCCTAGAGACAAAGGAGGACTGAAGGATGTAGGCATGGCTTTTGCTCTCAAAAGACTCAGGGGGCTTGGAAATATAAGCTAATGCCTGGTAGGTGCCATGGCAAAGTGTACGGAGAGCTGTGGGAAGTCAAATAGGCACCTTGCCAAGTGTTGTCTGCTCTTCTGAACTGATTTCATCTTCCCTTGAGTCTAGGGTTCTCTCAGTAGCTCCTAGGGAAATTTGCACATGGCCCCACAACATCAGAGACTGGGATTTCTAGTCGAGAGATCATTGCTTTCTTCCTTATCTGTTATCATCTTGCTGGCTGGCTGGTAACTACCCTGAGGTAATGGCCTTTATTTTATTGTATTTTTCTGCCCCCTTTAAAAACACTGTGGTCTTACACAGCACTCAGTGGATAGTAAATACCCTCAAAATAATTGCTAAGTTACTCCCAGTTTCTCCCTCTATCCACCCACCCTCCCCTTTTTCTTCTCTTGCCTTTACAGATGGATGGTTTCATCTCTCTGCTCCTTTGGATGTCATCTATAAAGCTGGCCTGTGAACCTGGTTTATGCATCATGAACTCCAGCTACTGATAGGTGCTATCTTCTGGCCCTTCATTCCTGAGCATCACTCTATCCTGCCCTTGTTTCCCTTGGCCCCAATAGTTCATTTATATTCAGGTTCTTCAGGCTCAGATCTACCATCCCCTCCTTTGCATGGCTCCATAATACTTTCCTCTTTCTGGTCTGTTTTCCTAATGAGGGCGGAGTATAATTTAGAGGCTTAATTTTAGAGAACTATATGAAGCAGCAGACCCATAAAATCTTATGATTCACGACCACTTGTTTTGTTCTCATAATGCAACCTAAACTAAAATGCCATTCATCAAAGCTATAAAAGCCATTCATGGCTGTCTTTAGTATATCGTGTAGAGTGTAATTCAGTCCACAGAGAGGCACGAGATGGATTCATGGGGCCATTTGCCTTGGTGTACATTAAAGGGCAGTAATTTCTAAGCTCAGCAGAAGAGCCTCTTTCTATAAGTCCTGCTGTCTTCCTTAACCCCATTTAGTTTGTCTTTCCATTTTAATATCAACATATCCTCATAAATAGACTTTATCAGTAAATAATTGCCAAGTTCCTGTCTCCTCACTCATGACCTTTCTGGTCTTGCTGGTCTTCATCTGTGCAGTTAGTGTATAAAGGCGAGTTAGCTAAATGCCCAGGCATAGGTTGCCAAGATAAAGAATATCTTGGTCATCTGTCACCTATAACAGTACTTTAGGAGAGATACTGCTTCTCCCTTCTCTGTTCTCCAGAGGGGAAATTACCAACATTTTCCTTGAAATGAGTGAAGGAACAAAGCCTTGGGCAGCCTTGGCTGTTTTTCTATGCCATTATAATAAGAAAGCAGTGGTGATGTTTAACCCACATTGTTAACTATGGTGTCCTAAAAACTTGAGGTACTTATGGTATTGTGATTTGTGTTCAAATACTGAGGTCTGACCTTTCACACTTCCTCATACTTATGTATCTAGGTCATCACATGTTAGAAATTATAGGTGAACTCCTATATCAGAAGTGAACGGTTAAAATATAGATCAACCTTTGTTTGAACTCTGCTTAAGGCAGGTTGCTAACATTTCATTTTCCTGGTTTGTAAAATAAGTTCCTCCGTGTCCTGTAGGGTTCCTGACAAAATATGAGAAAATCTGTCTAAGTTATTCCTAACCAGTTAGTTTCTGATAATTGGAAAAACTTCCTTTAAAATTATCACTTTTTATTAGAGTCTACAATAATGATAATGATGGGGTTGATGATAAAGAGCACTTGCTGAGTCCAGAAAAATTGAACGGTCTCAGTAGAGCTCCAGCATAGATGACTTTGATGCATGACTCCTAGTTTAAGCTGTTTTGTAAACAGAAATACACCTTAAAAATGAACCAGGTATTTAACACCATGATTAAGCCTCAACTACATGACATTTTGTCTTTTCAGTTTGCCATTAAATACAGCATCATGACTTTGAACTTACCTTCTGTACATGAGTTGCTCAGCTGAAAAGTCAGTGCTTTTCTGTGTGAAGAAATAAGCTTTGTTTCAGTGAAAACTCTTTCAGTTAAAGACAGGTTCACATATTCCCACTTAGGGTGCACCTTGTACTGCATATTTGCCCTGGATCCAAACATCCATCTTTTTTAGCGGACTGGTTTTAAACCCTCGTGGAACTAAATGATTTCCTTGAAGAACAAGCTTCATTGTTTAGCAGATGAAACCAGCAGTGCCCATTAGGAATCTTTAACTGGGTAAGTTTTCAAATGCTCAACAACTTTGAGCATAATTTATGCTAGCAAATAGGTTAAAATGGTTTGAGAATTGTTTTGAAAATATCATCACTCTCCTTCAAGGGAAAAAAAAAAATCTATTCCCCTTCAAGGTGTTAAATAGCATCTATGAGGATGTTCTTTTCAAGTGCAGAGCCTGAAAGCGAAATAGCCTCTAGAATTAAGCTCTTGCTTTTGGCTGAATTAATGCTCCTGATTTTTGGTTTTTATTTGTTTTTTGTTTGTTTGTTTGTTTGTTTGTTTTTCTCGCTCGAGAGTTTTTAGTCCTTTTCTATAACTATTAACTACAAAAGGCCTGTCTCTTATGTTCCACAGGACAAAAACATTTTTTTCTTCAAGTGTGCATATGTGACCGCGTATGTTTGGGTGTATTCATGGTTTGTGTGTGTTTGACTGTGCATGTTTGTGAAGAGTGTTATATATGTGTGAACATTCCAGAAGTTAACCATAGGCCTTCTTCCTCAGGATCTGTCTACCATGTGATTGGGACAGGATATCAATGGCCTGAGGCTTTCCTCTTAGGAATTCATGATGGCCAGTGAGCTCTAGCCCTGAGATTGTAAGTGATGCCACCCCTGACCCAGCCTTCTGTGTGTCATCTAGAGACTGAACTCAGGTTCTCATGCTTCCACACAGACACTTTCCAGCTGAACCATTCTCCAGCCCTCAGAGAAGTGCCTTAGGTCTCTCTAAAATAGACTGTCACAGTTCTGGTCAGTTGTCTTCCATGACACCTGGCTATAGAAAGGCATAGGCAGAATATATAGCCTATTTTTTTGTTGTTATTTTTGTTGTTTGTTTGCCTCTTTTGTAAGCCTTTTTCATAAAGAAAGAAACACATTCTGCCTTGAACTTGCATGGGCTTTCCCAATCCTCTGGGAGTCCAATCCATTTATAGCTAACATCAGGTCAAGGCCGGAGGGGCCACGGCCCCCGCAGTTGTCATTAGCAAGCTCTTATTTCTCTTCCATAGAGAAGCTGAAATTGACAAACTGTCTAGAGAGATGCGCTGCTCTCGGCTGCCTGTTTTTAAGCAGGACGCATTAAGGATAAGTTACTTGTCAAGGTAGAATTCCTCATCATTAATCACCCAGAGACCACATTCCTAGGTAAATAAGCTCCTTGATAAAGCCACATCTTGCTAGAAAATATCCCTTCCTGACACCTTCGTGCCCGCCAGCCTGGTCAGCAGTGTGCTGCACTCGCAGAGCAGGCCGCCTCCTTTAATTTTGACAGCGGTGAGCACTACAAATTGTGAGGCTCCGAGCTTTGGAGGCCGTGTGAGGCCTGTTCTGATGAGTGTACGGTATGAATAAGTGTCCAGGTATTAAGCATATTATAATTTTTTCATCTCTTGTGACTACAGGGACTATATTTCCTATCAGAGGAAAGTTCATTCTGTAGGACTGATAATTAATCCCCTGTTCCTTTTCTTTTCCTGCCTCCTTATCCAGTGGCTACATTATATACAAATTCTAGCATTTTCTTCCCGGTTTGAAATGAAGCTCTTCAGAGATGCAAGCAATAAAAATCATGTTTTTATAAGCCTTCTTGAAAGAAGATGGCACGGATACCATTTTAGTTAAAAAAAAAAAAAAAAAAAAAAAGGACATTCCATTTTGTGGCCAAGTTAATATCTACTACCTAAGCAGTGTTGGGAGGGCAGGTGGCCAGCTGCACAGAATTTCAGAAAAAGTGGTCTGTTTGTTGCCATATTTCTGATGCCCATGGCTTTCCTGTCCCCACCAGCCCATTTCAACTGCTTCTCTTGTTCTGTAACTCATAAAGCAAAAGCAGCCCAGGCATGGATGTTACTAACCCACCTTTGACTGGTCACTGTGTCACTACTAGCTGAGGCCTGAATTTAACTGGATCAGGTCCAGTGGCTTTATGCTCGGGGCCCAGCCCCTTATCCTTTAATGAAGAGGAGGTTAGTTTTGTGCAGCCATGCAGCTTGCAAGTCACATGCTCTTTCTAGGGTATACTGCCATGTGAGATCTCGGTCCGAACTAAATATTTCAGATGTAGATAGGAATATTGTTCTAATTAAACTGAATTTGGTGCCCATGGCAAAATATGCGCTTAATACATTGGAATATGTGTGGGAAAATTACATGTCTTTTCATGGGTTGGCTGCTTCCCACTCTTAACCTTGCTGAGGGCTATTGTTCATTGTTGACCATAATGGAAGTTTTCTTACTGATCTGGACTGCACAGTAAATGCCTAAGAATTATAAGTTCCCCTACCCCTTAAATGTTTCTCTTTGTGAGAGAAAAAGAACATAAAGGCAGATGGATAGGGAGGTAAGGACTGGGAGTAGTCGGGGGAGGGAGAAAACATGATTAAAATGATTTGTATGAAGTTCTTGTTTTGTTTTGTTTCATGTTGGCTTAGTGACTGTTCTATTGTTGTAAAAAGACACCATGATCAAGGTAACACTTTTTTTTTTTTAAGACAAGGTTTCTCTGGGTAGCCTTGACTGTCCTAGACACTCTTTATAGAGGAGGCTGGCCTGGAACTCACAGCAATCCATCTTCCTCTGTCTCCTGAGTGCCGGGATAAAAGGCATGTGCCACCACCGCTGGCACTGAAGGCAACTCTTTTAAAAAGGAATTGTATAATTGGAGCTTTCTTACAGTTTCAAAGGTTTAGTCTATCATCATGGCTGGAAGTATGGCAACACACAGGCGAACATGGTGCTGGAGAGGGGGCTGAAAGAAGAAAGACACTGGGCCTGGATAGGGCTTTTAAAATCTCAGAGTTTACACCCACACTTCCTTCAACAAAGTCACACCTACTCCAACAAGGCCACAGCTCCCTATCCTTTTTCCTGATGACTAAACATTTAAATATATGCCCCTACTAGAGGGAGGGGGGAGAGGATTCTTATTCAAACCTTAACAACATTAAAGGAAATCTTTCTTCTCTTAGGAAGTGAAGAGTTCTACTGTCTCCTAGAACTTGGAAAACAAAGAACCAATATTTGATTCATCTAATCCAGAATTCCTGATACCAACCCCTACATTCTTAACTGCTTATCAATTTACAAAACAAAACAATTGCAGCATCCTTAAGCTTGAGCCTAGGACCTACTGTTACACACTAGTTGAGTGGCTGTGTGTATCACCCATCATCCCAGCCCACTTCCACCTTCACAGGCAAAGCCTAGCTCTTCAGACTCAACCTTATTATTTTTCTTCATTCCACCCCTCCACCCATCCACCCACACTGTTTGGCTTTTAACCAGGCTGTATCAACTGTTTTTATATTCTAGGCCACAACCTTTTCTATTCATGTCCACCAGGTTCAGGCAGCATTGCTCTCTCACCCATGCTCCAGTAGGCCCCTAGCTAGTTCTTCCTTTCTCCTCTCTACACTCTCGTAAACATGCAGTACATGTTAGAATTCTGTGTAATGTATATTTTCCTTGGGGTAAATAGTTGGTTTATACATAATCTCTCTCCACCTTGTTCTTCCGTGCTCACTTTTCAGCATCTACAGAAGGAAGTCTTTTTTTTAGCTCACCATTCAGAGCCTCTCTCTCATCTTAGCATCTACCACTTCTTTCATAGGGATTCATGTAATCTGTACCGTATCTGTCTTGTCCTTCAGCTTTAGTTTACTGAAGACCTTTCTCATTTATCCAGTGAAATCCTAAATAGCTAGAGAAGCTTGGCTTTCTAAACTTGTTTATATCTACTTCATACAATTACTATAAATTATGACTAATAGTAACGATAGCTAACATCTACTGAATCTTTACTATGTGATCATTACTATTCTAAGTCCTTTACATAGTTCCCCTTATTTTAGTTCTTGTGACAGCCATCATTCCTGTTGTTATTATTTCCATAACAGGGCACATAGAATTCAAGAGGCAGAAGAGAACATGCCTATGCAACATAATCAGACAAGGCTTCATGGCCACCTACGGGGCCTACTAGGGAGGGAATTTACTATAGAGATGGGCAGCCATGAACTAGGGGCTTGAGAATGTGGCTGGGAGGGAGTGAGAATTGCTGGGCAGATAGAGAGATGCATGGGCACTCTAAGTATGCTGGAAGACACAACAGACACTGTACAGTAATGCATACTCTAAGGCCATGGAAGAGGAACACAGCTTATTGTTTTGTGGTTTATTGTTTATTTGTTTTAGCCTGTAGTATGTGGCAAATGTGTGATCAGTAACACTTGATAATGACTATGGGACAAAGAATAGCCCAGCCTCTGTACTCCCTCCACAACAGAAACTCCTGTGAGCCAAGTGTAAGCATGATTGCTGAACTTTACGGGGTAGAGAGGGGGATTACAAGTCCCCCCATTTCCTAGAGTGATGTTGCTTTATTCTGTGACTTCAAATAGGATAAAATGAAGTGATCCTGGAGAGTCAGGCTCCCCTTCTGCTTACGTACTCAGGAGAATAGTTGCCCACTTTAGCGGACTGCAGCACTGCTGTGAGCAGTCTTTCCTACAGATTCTCCTTTTAAGGAAGAAAGCGTGCCTTGCTCTTTAGCATGTGCTTCAGGGAACCTTAAGCCCAGTGTATTTTGTCAGGCCATGGCTTTCATCAAGTCTTGGTAACAACATTAGAGCTTGGTTGCTAATCACAAACTTTGGGGTGTTAGTCAGTGCTACTTAATGATCCCAAATAGGTGAATCAAAACAGAAACTTGCCAGGGCAAAAGATGTCTCTGCAGCAGATCTTATGGTGGGACATTGTATTGCTGGTCAGCAATATGTCCCTGTCTACTACTATTGGCTACCAGCTGTGAGATGTTCCCTTGCTGACAAGCCTCCCCCATTCTCTGCTTTGCCCTCAGGCTGGCAATTTACTGCACGCAATCTCGTTGAGAAAATGTGCTCTTTATTAGTGTTCAGCACAGATTGACTTTGCTTTGTCCATATCTGCAGAGCTAGTTGTATGATTGGTGCTGAGAAATAAATAAATAAATAAATAAAAATAAAAAAGCAGGGGACAGATGACAGTATGAGGACAGGAGGAGAGGTGTTTTCAGGTATTAAGAATCAGAGTGCTGGCCTCATATAGAGAAAGATGGAAACAGAATGAGTAAAAATGGCTAGAAATAGAATATTAATACCCACAGTGTTTGGGTGCATTTTGTTCAACAACTAATTATCAAAGTAATGTTCTTGATAACAGAAGTGCAGTATGTTGATTTCTACATAAACACACACACACACACACACACACACATACTCTTAAATGGAAAAGGCAGTTCTTGCCCTCCCAGATGTTGCTACCTCCCTTATCATGACAGGTGTGTGCAACTTTCTGTGCATTTCCTGTGTCACTGTGAGCAGACAGGCACATATTCTTGTGTCTCTTCTTAGCTTTGTCTGTTGCCTTGGCTCCATCTTACTGGTCTAATGTATTCTACGGAGAGATTTGGGAGTGGCAAAGCCCCAGCTCTCTCTTTTCTGTCTTCTAAATGCCATCTCTGTAACAAGTGCCCACATGTGTGACTTCTCGCCTCCTAATCCTGATGGTGCCTATTGTCTCAAGCATTCTGTGGTTCACAGGTGCTATTGAGTTGCTTTTTAAGCACAACATAAATGCCTCACCAGTAGAAATTAAATGCCAGAATGTTGGTAACAAATATAAATCATAGTCATTTAAAGTAGTCATTTTGTAAAGAACTATAGAAAGCTAGCCTGAGCATTAAATATTCACTGCCCACTACTTCTGAAATGGTAAAGCAGCTTCATTTCTTAACGATGGGTAATAATAAGACACATCAAGTTTAAATAACCTGCTTTCTCTTTCCCTCCCTCTGAAGCTATGACTTGGCAAGCTTGAAATTAAACACAAGTAAGGGTGATAACTAGGCTGCCACTAACTCTGGTCGTGGGCTAGACTCTCCTCTGCTGTTTTCTGGATGCTCTGTGGCTATTTGAAGAAACTGTTCAATTGAAAATTGCTGCTAATGGGATCAGCTTGAATTTAAAGAAAAAAATACATCTCTGTTAGTGAAAACAAGTAATGTGGACCCTTAAGTAGCAAGTGTGTGATTATCCTCTAATGCTTTCTGATTTGTCTCCCTATTAAGTCTCACTGGGTCCTCTTGGAATAGTTAAAACAAACCTTTAAGTAAATGGATTCCCCCTCCCTCCTCCCTTCAGAACACCCTTAGTTCAGCTGCGCTTCCCATGTTCTCAAACAAGTTACTTGCAAATACAAGGGAGGGATCAAAGAGCAAATCATTACATATGTTGAATTCATATGGCCCTTTGCTATCAAAGAGCTGTATACACCTTTTATCTTCAGTCTTATATGCAGTATGCATTTAATTGACAGTGAGATTTCTCTTTATGCCATACATGAGAAATACTGAAGCAGTGTTTCCTAGGGTTACATCTATCAGCATATATATCAGCTAGGCTCAGTGGCTCAAGCCTGTAATCCCAGCACTTGGAGTGTCAGAGGCAGTCAGATCTCCCTGAGTTCAAGACCAGCCTGGTCTACAAAGCAAGTCCAGGACAGCCAGGGCTACATAGAGAAACTCTGTCTCTAAAAGAACAAACAAACAATAGCATATTTATCCTACTGTGGGAAGAAAGTGCTGTGTCTGGATCTCTAGGGAGAGTGGAGTCAGGTAAGCTTCTCTCAGAAAATAGTAGCTAAGCTAGGATCTGGAAAATGAGTTGTAATTGAGCAGGCAGTGAGAAGTAAGCAGGAAGTGAGTGAGAGGAATGATTCCCAGTGCACTTGAAAATGACTGTAGTCTTGTAGCCATGGGGGAGCTGAAGGCACATCATGGTGCTGTTGGTGGTGCTGGTTCTTGGCAGTGATGCAATTTACAGAACTGAAACAATCAGGTTCTCCTCAGTGTTTCTTTTGTAGTTTTGTCTTGAACTGGTTAAGAAAATGGCAGACAGCAGGGCGTGGTGGTACATGCCTTTAATCCTAGCACTTGGGAGGGAGAGGCAGGTGAATCTCAGTGAGTTCAAGGCCAGCAAGCCGAGATAGCCAAGGCTACACAGAGAAACCCTGTCTCAAAAGAACAAAAAACAAAAGAAAGAAAGAAAAAGAAAATGGCAGACTACCGTTTATCCTGGTTGAAATGTAACCTTAACTGAAGGGGGAACTTACTTCATCTAAAAAGTGCCATGGGGACAGAGGGTCCTAGTCAAATTTATGGGAAGAGGATTTAAAGAGGAGGCAGCATACAAGGAACAGTCAAGACAGACCAAAGGAAGGCTCTTTGTAGTAAAACCAGATCAGCTCTGGAGATAAACGTAAGTTCTGCACTTCCCCTGTAATTGTTGGGTCCCTGGACAGCATCCCCACCCAATGCTGCTCTTTATAGACACTTTGAACATCCAACGTATAATAAGGTTATTAGTAACATGGGGACTGCACAAAACAAAATTGACTCTGGTGGCTCTCCTCTTGTCAGCCTGTTCAGGGGATGGTGCCTATCCTTCCAGATTTTAGGGTGCTGCTGTAGTGCTTAACACTCTTGATTTGTAGGTGCTACAAAGGTCAGGAGTGGTTCCCATAGAAACATTGCCAATGGCATTATTACCCTGGACAATTGTCAAGGTTTTATATTAACAAGTTGTGTGAGAGAGAAGTGGGGACAAGGGAAGATGGAGACTTTTTAAGCCCAGCCATTTTGTTTTTCAAGGGACAAATCTCCCTGGGAGATAACTACCAGATTGATGTGGTAGTGAACTGGCACTCAGAGAGGAGCGCTGTTAGCACAGTGTGCTGGCGGAGCCTGGTGCTCGTGCTTAAGCACTTGTGCTGTTCTGTGACTCAGAGCAAGAAATACGAAACAAACCCCCGTTGTCTAACAGGAACCTGGCAGGAATAGTCCCTGGGTTTCCATTTGAACAGAACTCCATTAAGAGATTACTAAGAAGCACCAAGGCTGTGGCTGAATAAGCAATTGAAATCCAACCCTAAAGCTCATCTAGATGAATTCACACAGTCCTCTCTTTGCAGAAGTTGGCTGGAATTATGTACACCTCATGATGCTGTTTAAAAGCATGGAGTTGGAGGTATGGGGAAGAAAATAAGTCTGTAAGCCGCACCAAAATGTTCTGTAGCTGGGTTCTTTTCTAGAAGAGATGATACCCTCTTCTAAATGGGAATGAAGACCCCAGACCACCACTTTACCATGCCAGTGTGTTTATGGTGACGTTCCTTTGTCATTCACTTCAAAGATGCTATTGAATTTGTCACAAGCCATAGCCATCGCATTCTTTCTCCAGGCGATGTTTTTTGATAAATGTTGATGAGTTTATAACTGTAAAACCAAATGACATTTCTAGTGTGATACACGATTTACTCCTTGCATAATTATATCTAATGGCTTTTCGTCTAGAAAGGCATTTACCATTTACTTTTGTGTAAAATGACAATCTAAACCCCCAGGCCCGAGTTTTTAAATTTTTTTTACACAAAGATAAAGACTTAATTAAAAACCAAACACAATTTATTTTTGTAACCAGCATTTAAGGTACCTAGTTCTTTGGTTAAATATGTGATAAAAATCACAATGCTTTCAGTAGCAAAGATCAGTGAGCTTCATTTTCTCTCTGTCTTTGAAACACTGACGAACCCATTTAATTATCAAACTGATATCCAGGATGGCTTCTTGTTTCTCATTTCTACTTAAAGGGGCTTTTTTTGAAATTTAGCAGAGAATTGAATAATGTGTTCCATTAATGAGGAACATTTAGGAGATGCTTCTGAATTCAGTGTGATAGCCAGATGATAAACCACCGCCCCTGTGTACAGACTGTCTAGGCAGCAGTGACATTTCAGCCCTTTGACTGTGGGTAAGCCTAGTTTTATTTTGCTTTTTTGGTTTTACATTCTGGGTATTCTGGTATGTGGTGTAGAAATGGCCGTTTATATATTTTGAGGTGTTCACTGTCATGAAGTAGATGGCTTCCTAGAGAAAAACAGCTTTGTTCTTTAGCCTTCCTTGCTGTGGGAGATAGTGCCTTGAGGTCTGGTGAGGCTGGCGCATGCTCATGGATGGACAGCTGCGTGGCTTTCCAGACAAAAGCCTGCTGTAGCTCCAGGTGTATTACTGACTGGTATCAGTGAGACATTCATGTTCCCTGTCTTTCCACAGGAAATGATCCTGGTGTCGTTTCTTTATTCAAGACTAGGCAGCTAGAGAATGCTGGCTGCTCTTGCAGAGGATCTTGGTTAGAGTTCCAGCACCCACATGACAGTTTAAAACTGCCTGTAACTTCCAGTCCTGGGAGACCCTTATATACTCCTTAGGCCTCCAAAGTCACTGTAGAAACATGGTGTATTGACATACATGAAGGCAAAACACAAATGAATGACTGAATGAATGAATGAATGAATGAATGAATGAATGAATTTTTAAAGAAAGAATGGAGAGAGAATTAAATCTAATTAGTCTCTTCTGGGACCGGAAGGAATGTTCTTATTTTGTGTCTCCATATTTTTCAAAAAATTATTACTGAATAATTGTAAGCATCATGGAGCCTCTCCTTTTCAGACTGATTAGGAAGCGACATTTGCAGAATGTTTTTGTAGTTAATGGTTTGGTTCATAAGCTCACACAAAAATATTAAGTGGGGTTTTTTGCTTTGTTTTGTTTTGTTTTGTTTTGTTTTGTTTTGTTTTGTTTTGTTTTGTTTTGAGACGTGGTCTCACTATGTAGTTCAGGCTAGCCTCCAAGCTTTGATCCTCCAGCTCTTGTCTCCCCAGTGCTACTTCCAGGCATACTTCATCACACCAGTCTCTTTCTTGCTTTTGTTTGTTTGGCTTTGGGGGGTGGACAAACATTGCTGTTGATCACGCTAGGGCCCAGGCCTGATAGACAAGTTCTCTCGGCTCAGCTATACTCTGCCTTTTACTTCTGAGTGATTCTTTAAACACAGTTGCTTAAAAATATGACCAACAGTCACATTTGTGGACACCTGACCAAATCCAAAAAACCAAGAAAACAATTGGGAAGGAAGACTAGGGAAGGGAAACAGGGAATCTGTTGTTCATAGTAAATACACAAATAGTGGGATAGCTAGTTAACTTATACCCGAACTGGATTTCAGAATTTGGAGAAACATTACAGCCAGATCTAGTCGTTGGGTTGAAAGGTGTAAGCAAAGTGGGGGTGCGCTGACTTATAATTCAAATGCTGGTGGGAGACTCTAGCTTGTATCTCAGGTTGGGATTTTAATAATGCATTTGTGACTGTTTTCTAACACCTTTAACAGAGTCATACAGCCATAGTCACTGCAAGTTTCTTATTAAAAATCTTTAACAAACCAGGGGGGGAGGCAGTGATGTTAAACTTACATTTAAGTCCTTTCAGAAGGCCTTCAGAATTTATTGGAGGACAGTACAGACTAATTTTCTATGGAAGGGTGGCTAGGAAGAAGCATTTTCATGCTTTTAGTCTGCGACAGGTGGTATAGATTAATGTTGAATACATACAGAACCTATTGAGACTAATTGAAGATGCATATCCACATGGAATACCACATCTCAGTGGTTCTTTGGCAGCCAATCTAACCAGCACATGGAATGCTTATACCAAGCATTTTTCAGAATTAGCCAAGAATGATAACAGTGAAGCTCCTCAAAACTGCCCTAAAAATTTTTACTTTCTTTGTATTATAAAGAATCCCCTGAGAGTTTCTGCCTCTAAACAGTACTTGTTGGAATAGAAAGGGTTATAACCTGTGCTCACCTCTGACAGTAGGCGATACGCAGCAGTACAGAACCGTGGCTGCCTGGATCTAGCCCCACCTCTTAAATGCAGAACTCAGTGTCGCTGCTTAGCATTGACCTGTAATAATATATCTAGGATCATCTCCCCTTCTTAGGAGGTCATCCATTTCTAACCTGATGAGGTGAGGTAGAAGGGCCTGTTACTGGAGTTTGACTCAGGAGAGTGAATTAACACATGGACTCCTACTCTCCGTTCCTTCCCCACGTTGGCTGAATACCCTTTGGTGACTTGAACGTTTTTCACAAATGCTAATGAGCGGTTCACTTTGACACTGTAGACAAACACAATCTGGTGGTTGTGTTCAGATGTTTTTCCTTCCTGCTAATGAATAAACTCCCAGTGGCTCACAGTTAGCTGAGGTAAGCAGTGACTTGAGGTGTACCCCAAAATGATTTATTAACTGTGCCATAAATGGAATGAACTGGATTTTAGAGAAAGTACAGTGTTTTCCTGACCTCAAAAATCCAAAGTAAAAAGATAATTTAAATAAATGAGCTTAATACTTTTAGAGCGTATTTCCATTCCAGAGATTTTTATTTGAGGCCAAGGATGTTGCCAGTAGCAGAGCGAGTGTGAAGCTCATTATAAAGCCTTGGATCCAGTCCCCAGCACCACAATGTATATTTTATATATGTAAAAAGAAGATAACTTTGGAGTGGAAATTGTGGAATTGAGAGTTGGCAATACATACATAGTCAGGTAAAATTTTGTTCTCAACTAGCTGAAGAGGTATCACCTGGAGAGCTGCTTTTTTTTTTTTTTTTTTTTTTTTTTTTTTTTTTAAGTAAGCCCTGAGTTGAACTTTGCTGGGCCACCAGCTACCTGATCTGTAATAAGCTGAAGAGAGTCAGTTTCCTGTTCCTTTCACGATTTTAACCAAGAAAGCAAATCCTGTAGACTTCAGCAAGAGTGTGGACGTAGGATATAGGGAGTGTTCTGGAAGAAAAGAGAGAGGGGCGTCCAGAACTTATGGGCAAAGAGATTAATAATTATAGACATCAGCATTGGTCTCTCACCAGCATTTTTAACTCCAGCAGTGGCAGATTGAGGGCTGAATCAACATTTTTTCCCCTCTGTAAAATAATAAATATGGTAAAGTAGCTCTCAGAACTGCCTTTATCATAGGGATAAATCAGAACAGTTTGTGTTGCAGGAGAGACTTAAAACTTATAAATATGTTGCCCTTTAGGCTACTATTCATCAAATTGTCTGATATGAAATCTAGACTAAAGGCTTTTGTTATTGTGTGTCTGCTTATTCTCTTTTAGAAGTATAAATTGGAAAGAGCGCTGTCATTTTGGTCATACTGGCCTGCTGTGCTACTTAAATGCATGTCCCTTTTGGGATGAATTTGAAGAGAAGGAAATAGTGGGAGTTGACAACGGCACACTTTTATACAAATCCTCTTGGTCACCTAAACTTCCCTAGCAGAAGGCATAATTTCCAGCAGGAAAAATACTGTAAATAACTGCTTGACAAATGACCTATTTTGGTGCAGATGACTTTCTTAGACACTGGAGTGGAGACGTTGTTCTTTAAAAGTGCCATCAAACCTGGAGGGACCTTGATTTCCTCCTCCATGCACCAGTACAAATGGGCACAGCCACAGTTCAAGTCTGCAGAGGGGCATTCAGGCCAGGCTTGTGACAGATGCTACAGGTCATGTGGCTCTGTAGGTCTCAGTGCATCAAAAATCTCACTTGACTTTGCAGTTCTGCAGCTGAAGTTCCTGGCTTCTGTGGTTTAGAGTCAGAGCTGAAGCTTCAGTCCTACCCGATGCTCCCCTTGGTGCCTTTAGGTGTTGAATGGCATATGGTGTGTGGAATCACCTGCCGTTAGGAGGCCCCTCAGAGTATGTACTAAGCAGTTTTCCTTTCTAATGTGTGGTACAGCTCCTAGTTTTCCAGAATAACTAATTGGGAATGTAAACCTCACTTTGCCCTTGAATGGTTTGCAATTTAGGAGACCTGAATAATGGAAGTGGAGGCCCTACAAAGCAGGCAGCGGGCATGCTGCAGCTTGAGTGTTTGTTTACCTAGGAGAAGCTGTTGGTAGAGAACCGCCCTGGGAAGAAATGGCAGCTCTTAGGAACCTGTTGTGATGGTTATCTCGGGGAGTCTTGAGAGTGGTGGGGGGACTCTCATGACCACTTGAGGCCTGTATCTTACCATGCCAAGTTATACAAGAACAAGACAAGGGCTGCTGGCTTTGTTTAGAATTGCCTTAATGTTATTATGTGGCCATACTTGGGCCAAGTGCCAGAGAGCAGTGATTGTGTTCAAGCATAGGTATAATCCTTCTTCTGAGTCCAGTCTCAGAGGCCTGGCAAGGTAGAGAACTGCTTTGAACCAGATAGTCCAAGAAAACCTATGCCAGTCTTTCATGCCCAAGTACTTTTACCTCTTGTTGGTCAGTGCAGCCAGACAGAACAAGCAGCATAGTGATATCAAATTCTACCTGCACATGGTACAAAGATTGCTGCTCCGGAGGCACCCCCCCCCACACACACACACACACATCATCTTGTTGAAGTGTTGGCAGTTTGACTTGCCAAGTCAGATTTCTTGTACTTTGTACAGTCAGAATGCCCACATTATCACTGGTAACTGACTCTAAAGAGGGGCTCAAGAACGCCAGAGTGCAGGTTTTCTCTTTATCAGATGCCTTTAAAGCTGCTTCACATCTCTGTGATGGCTAACACCATTATGAAGATTGACAGTTTCATCAAGGAAGCAAAGAAAAAAAATCTGCAGACAATAAATGGGGGCTGTGCTTGGCCCTGCTCTGTTTACCCTCCATAGTGCTTCCTGGACACTGAGCTAGGAGCTGGGGGCCCTTCCTCAGGGCATGAGGATGTGTGCCTTTCTTTTGTGGCCCCTTTCTAGCAGTAATAGGTAACTTGATGACTTAGTGGATGAAAAACTCAGGAGAGTTAATTGGCAGACCTAGTGAATGGTGGTGGTAGCAGCAGGGGTAGGGGATGGGTAGGAGATGGCTTGCCTTCACTTGCATGAACAAGCTAAAATCCATCTCAAACTGCAAATATCTTAGCAAAGTGTTCAAACCAGAGGAGCTCAAGTGTAGAAATCAAACACAAATTTATAGACACAGAATTTCTCACAATTGTTACCAGTCACCTACAGATAGTGACTTAACCCCCAGCCTCTTTCTCACCCACAAAACAGCAAGAAGTGAGGCCAGTGGTCTGTGTGACTCCATACATTCAACCCTTCCAAGGCCACTGGAAAAATCCATTCTCAGTAAAGACTTAGTAAGGGCCCATATGCAGCATTGGCGGCAGCAGAATGGGGCAGTGTGCTACCCAGAAGTGAATCCCATTGCTAACAGTCATCTTCTTCCCGTGAGGTTCGAGTTTGTCCCAGTAACTGCCATAAGTGAGATGGCGCCCTCCACGGAGCCATTCGTACAGCTCCTTTTGGATGTGTCCTTCTCAGCCATTATGCTTGCCACCCACCCTCACTGCCCCACCAGCATCACATTCTTTTATAGAGACAAAAGGGAGAATTGGATGCTTCAGGAGGGAGCCTTTGCCAACAGAAGCAATTCTGGGTTAGTTTGTGTGGTAGCCAGGGAAATGTATTGAACAGGGTAGAACATGTCTGTTGTTCACAGAACCTACATAATGCTTCGGAAATATGTGATTTCCAATGTGTGTTAAAATAAGAAGTGGTTGTTTGATTTATCTTCCACAATGGTATGGTATTCTCCTTCTAAGTGGCATCTCATTTGCAAGCCAGGCACTGCAAATTTGAACTGAATATGTAAGTAAATACCCCTTAAGGAGGTAGCATGCTGGCTGGCCCACCAGAGATGTTATTGAAAATGAAGCATTTGGTTTTGGGAAAACCTCAGCACCCAGTCCAGAGGGGTCATGGCAGTTGCTATGCCAGCCAAGCAAGCTCAAAGTTAGTCTGAGCTATAATTATGGAGGGTCGCCTATAAACAAAGTAGTATTTGGATTGTAGCTCTCACATTTGCCCTCAGGCACCTACTCAGAAGTACATTGGAGCCATTGGAAGTTTTCTTTAAACTTCATGTTTGGGCACATTGCCTGGTTGCATGGCAGCTTGGTGCATTATAGCTTTTACTGTGGCATCTCTACATGGCAGTGACAAAGACTGTGACATTGTTTTATCAAGTCCTAACAAGACTGCCTCCATGCATAATTGTTAAACTAAAAGGATGTCGATCTGCTGATGTGGAACAGGAGAGAAGCTTAAAGAATAGAGAAAACCTATAATCGCAGAGTAACTTGTACTTCTGATTTATTCTGATTTATTATTTATCACATCATGGTTAAAACAATTTCCTACAGTTTTGTGTATTTTTAATATTATTTTGACATTGAATTTTCACCTAATGCAAAGAAAGGTTTTAGCAACTTTTTGAGCATTTATATATGCAGGTAGTTAAGGGGGGTAAAAATCCCTTTTTTATTAAGATACAGGATACATGTTTATCAAAATTCATCTCAGATTCCATTTAGAAATAGAGTTATCTTGGGTTTGAAAGAGCTTACTGAGCTGCGAAGAATGACAGATATTACTGACAGAACAAAGTTACAAATGATAAAAGAGCCCAGGAAATGTGTATCCCCGAGTGGTTATAAATTAACCAGCATAAGAAAGAGTGTTGTTGGTTGGCAGGCACAGAAGAAGTATTAAGTTGCCACGTGTAGGAGGGGATACCTATTGAACATCCCTGTTGCTTCCTGGGAAATACGTAGCCACTCAGTAGCCCAGTCCTCCATGGTGGCTGGTGTGAGAGCACACCCCCATTCTGGATTTCTTTCTTTTTTTTTTTTTTTTTAATTTTTCTTTTTCTTTTTAGTTACAATTTGTAATTCTGTGTCCCAGCTGTATCCCACTCCCTCATTCCCTCCCTCTCCCCTCCCTGGTCTCCTCCCTGCCCCTTTCGAAGTCCACTGATAGGGGAGGACCTCCTCCCCTTTCATTTGACCCTGTTTTATCAGGTATCTTCAAGGCTGGCTGCAAAGTCCTCCTCTGTGGCCTAACAGGACTGTTCCTCCCCTGGGGCGGGGGGGGGGGGTGTCAAAGAGCCTGCCCTTGAGATCCTGTTAGAAATAGTTCTTGATCCCCTTACTTTGGAAAACTACTTGGTTACTGAGCTACCACAGGCCACATCCGAGCAGAAGTTCTATGTTATATCCATAGATGGTCCTTGGTTGAGTGTCAGTCTCAGAAAAGACCCTGTGCCCGGATATATTTGGTACTTGTAGAGCTCCTATCCTTTCCATATCATACTAACTCCCCTTCTTTCATATGATTTCCTGCACTCTGCCAGGTTTGGTTATGAGTCTTAGTGTCTGCTTTGAAACACTGCTAGGTAGAGTCTTTCGGATGCCTTTTGCGGTAGACTCCTGTCATACATTCATTTGTCTTTCTAAATGAGGATTGATCATATTCACCCATGTCCACTTTCTTGATTATCTTCTCTAGGTATGTAGATTTCATACCCCTAAGCATAAGATCGCCAACCCGTGGGTCCTGCCGAGAGCCCAGCCGAGAAAGTCATCCTTCCTAGAAAACTGAGGCAGTATACATGTTAGCTTAGGGTTCGGAAATGTTAAATGTCGCCACTATGAGTGGCATCTTTAAAAACCTCTCTGAAGAATGGTTACCAAATAGGAAGACAGAGCTGACCAATGTCACCTTTATTTTAAGCACAGTAACTGACTCCCTGGAATAATGGGTACAGTGTAGCTGTTTGATAGGTCCTGCTGAAGATACCCACTGCATCCTGGATCCTGGGTAAGGACTGCTTTTTCCACACCTACAGCTCCCCAGATTTCAGGAGGTCTCAGAGTCATCTGGAAGGCTTATTCAAACAGATTGTGGGTTCACTCCTTTGGTAACTGAGTTAGTAGAGATGGAAGGGAGCCTAGGAGTTTGCATTCAACAAGTGCGTTCCTGGTGTGATCCAGGAGTGATCATTTGGGGACCTAGTTGAGTGGCATGCATACTAAATTGGTTTTATTGGTACACAAACTATTCTAAGAAAACATCTGGACTTTATATCAAAAGATAAGGTTTTCTTCCCCCTTACTCTTCTCTTCCATCATCTTCTTGACAAAGCCTCTGATCTTTTATCTCCAAATACATCACTGTAGATAGCTGGTGTGTGCACAGCACTTACGACACAAAGAGGGACAAGGATGGCAGGGGGACCCAGCAGCATGTAAGAATATTAGATGTTGGCATTGGAAGTGCTCTTCTCATGGATAGAGACAGATCTGAATGTCTGAGGGATGAAAAGCGGGAGAAGAGCAAAAATTCACCATCCAGGGTGCCTGGGTTGACCTTGCTGTCATCATACAGATAAGAATCTGATCTCTCTCCACCCCAAAGACTAGGCCAGGTTCTCTTCCAGACAGTAGAGAAAGTGACAAGTTAAACACCCAGGTTATTTCCCTCTCTGAGGTTTAGATCACAGGTCCCCTCCCTTGCCCTCTGAGAAAATGCAAAATTTCAGTAATGGTATTGAATTCCTAAAAATAAAGTGGTGGAATTCTGAGGTTTAGCAGATGGGCAGAGCAGCTCTCTGGTTGAAGTGTGATTGGGAAGGACAGAGTTGTGGAAGTTACAAGCTATCTAATACCTTCTATTTCAAAATCAAATGTCAGCTAATGAATGTTGTCAATTTTTCTTAAAGCTGACCAACTTTTCCACGTTCACACATGTGCATATGTGCTGTCCTCCCACAAAGTTAGAGAAGTCACTCCTCGCCTCTATGGAATTCTTGTCTGGTCAGCTCTAGACTTTTGACCCTATTCAAGTCAAGTTTACTCTTGACTTTTTTTAGATGTGGAAACTGGGCAATAAGAGAGACAATCGTTAACGTAAAATGGCCAGCATTTCTGGAACCTCCAAAAGGTCAGCACATTCACTGTCTCCTTTAACCCCCACATCAGCCTTCTGGAGCCATTCTTAAAATCTCTTATAATAGATGATGGAGGTGAAGTTACAGAACTAACTCAAGGTCATAGAGGCACACAAGTTGAATCAGGGTTTAAGCTTTCCCCCTTCAACGCCCCATTATGGTCTCATTTTTACTGTGAACAGCCTTGCCTAGGAGCCCTCATGACCTTTAGAGAAAAGTAAGGGCCCTGAAACTTTGAGTTTGCAGAGCCTGTTTGTCTGTGGTCTGAAGATAGGGTGCACCTGTCCTTGGTCACTACAATGCAAGACAGAGATGGAAGGGGCTGTTTTAGGATTGAATGTGTTTTGTTTTAGGCCTGAATCCCTTTACCCATAGAAAGGAAACATTTTTGAATGTTTGTTTTTCCTAATTGTGTGTGTTAAGTAAAGTGATTGGACAAACAGCCTTCTCCTCCTGCCTGGTGATCTGTCGTAAATCAACCTTCAGATGTTAATAAAACAAGTCAGGACTGACAAAGGAAGTTCCATTTGTATTTTAAACTCCCAATTCATCAGGGTCTCCTCCTTCAGATCTTCTATGAGAGTGTCCTTGGTCTTAATGTAGCTGCAAGATAAAATGCAGATAAAAGAGCCATTGTCTCAGAAGAGCATTAATAAAAAATGAATGTTGATCCTAATTGAGGAGTATTTAAACATACGGATAGAAGCAGTAGTCTGTGGGGAACATCTGAGCCTGTAAGAATTTGACCGTCTCTTACTACAGTGCCCTCACTGTGCAGATAACTTGTGAGACTAAGCTGTCACAGTGAAGTTAGAGTGTGTGTGTTTGTGTATGAGAGAGAGAGAGGACTATTACAAATAGCCAGCTAAGCTCTTGTTCTTATTTCTAAATGATGTGGTATTCTCCTCTGTCTTTTCCTAAATTATTCAATTGACTCATCCTTTGTTTCCCTTTCCACCACTCTTCTGTTTACATTTGTCCCTATAAATTTGGTTTTGAGTTTTCTTTACATCTGTTTGGCTGAATGGAACAAAATAGGCACCCAGGGGCCAAGGGTTGGATGGTCTGAATAACATCTATAGTGAACTGTGAGCCCCCCCCAATATATATATATATATATATATATATATATATATATATATATATAT
>NW_026596039.1:9490569-9529706 GCF_907164565.1 Psammomys obesus
ATATCTAGGACTCTATATTAGTACATTTATACATTAGTATAAATAAATTATTGCACATAAGTAAGCAGAAGAAAAGCCTCATCTTCAGAAAAATTTCAATTAAAGAAGTAAAAGAATTCTTTTAAGGCTACGGCTTGGATTCCTTTTAATAGTTGCTATCTGCAAGTTCCATCAGTGAGTGCTACATTAATGAGTGAAAGTTTAAGGAGAGGCGTGATAGCTACACTGTGCAAGTGTCTCCCCCTCTCACAATATATATTAATATCCTCAGAAATTGTGAGGTATGCACTTAATCACAGTCTTTGATGCGTCTCCCTCCAGGAGATGGAGCTTAATCCCTTTCCTGGAATGCAGACTGGACTTTAACGTGTACCCTCCTAGCGAACAGATGCAGGTTAACACCACCAATAAAAAGACCATGCACTCTGCTATGTGATGTAGAGGGGACACAGTACCTCTTCACTCTTCTTCCCCTAAATCTATACTCTCAGTCTAAGCTCAAGAGAACACAGAAAAAACCCAAGCTGATGGTGGTTGTGCTAGAGCAGACTCATCAGATTGTCAAGGTCACGCAGTGCTATGGTCTGCATTCATTGTTTTGCTCTGCTATGTAAGTAAATAATGTCAATGTCAGAGGAAGGGTGATGCAAGGGTTAGGAGAGCTTGCTGCTTGCAGGTTTTCAAGTCCATATTTCAAAATCTCAAAAGCAAACTGAAAAGTAAGACCATCAAGGACATAAGAAAACTTAGGCAAAGGAAAATTAAAAATGAATTCTATTCATCCACTCACTTATTACTTTGTTTGTTCATTTGTTCACTTATTGAAGTAGTTCCTATCAGAGGCACAGTGTCAGAGAACCAGTACGTGATCTTCCTCTGCTGCTTTGTCTCTCGTGCCTGCTTTGGAGAGGACATCTGATCCCTGCCTGTTTTTGTTGATGCCATAGCCAAATGAGGCATGTAGAGGCTTGTTAAAGTGCTGAAATAGGTCAAGTGGGTGCTTCTGGAAGCACGGGAAGAGGGGGTTCAAATGGTTGTTAGAGACCAGGCAGTGTGAGAGATCTTCCCCTATGGTATGAACCAGCCCTTTGTTTGAGCCTTCATTTCAAGTGGTCAGTGTTTTCTATGGGAATACCATATTCATTGCTTATATTTTCAAGTTCATTTCACGCTAATAGCTTCCAATACTTTAAGAATAATATTAAAATATTTCCTGTGTGCCTCAGGTCTTGAAAGCTGCTGTACTATTAGGATTTTTTTTCTGTTGTTTTGCTTTGTTTTGTTTTCCAGAGGAATCCTTTGGAATCAAAACCATAGTTATTTAGAATTTTGTATAGCAGCAACAACAATGTTTTAAAGCATGGAGATAAAACGCTATAGTTTTTTTAAATATTGAATACCAAAAATATTATTCTTAGAGTACATGAAAACTTGATGCTGATTCTCTAGCAGAAACTAGTAGAAGTATTTACATAAAAATATTTTCATAGCCAGGCATGGTGACACACACCTTTAATCCCAAGCTCTTGGGAGGTAGAGGCAGGTGACTTCCTGGCCAGCCAGGGCTACAAAGAGAATCCTTGTTTCAAAAACAAAACAAACAAGTCCCCAAAACAAAAATCTTTTCATTGCAGTAATTTTGGGGAAAAAAACTTAGAAATGATCTAAACATAAGAGAAAAAAAATGGTAAAATGGTCTCTGGAATATCTATATGATAGCATAGGCATTAAAAATATGAGTCACATATGTGTACAAATACCCAGTCACATGTGAAAACAAGACTCCTTTGAACTTCTTTACATGAGCAGAGGTATTATGAGATATTTTTGTTGTTTTTTTTTCATTTTTTTCCTAAATTTTGTGCCATGAGTATGTACTTTTTGTGCATATGTGTATGTATTTTTTAGGTAAATTCCATGTGTTTGGTTACTTTAGAGACAGGGCCTTGTTAGACTGGCCTTGGACTTGAGATATTCCTGTCTTATCTTTCTGAGTACCAAGATTTCAGATACGTGCCGCTGTGCCAGAGTCCTGGAAATTGACTGTGGAACCAGGTGTGTAGGCATGCCAAGTGTGTGGTAGGCTAGTATCCCACCACTGAGCAACATTGATAGAACTCCTAAAACCCTTTTTCTTTTGAGACAGAGTCTTGCAAAGGTGGCCTTCAGGCATCTGTTCATGTAGCCTAGGCAGGCCTCGAAATTATAGTCCTCCTGCCTCAGCTTTTTGAGAGGCTGGATTAAAGGTCTTTGTCACCAGCTCTGGCTGAAGATGCTCTTAAATACAGTGGTGGAGAAGTCTCAGGGTTTCTAAAATACAGGCTGAACAATCATAATGCTGTAATTAGTAAAAGAATCCTCTAGAGCTCTGGAAATGTAGCTTCAGTTGTCTTACGTCATGGATGATATTTTAAGACCAACTGTTTGTAAGCTGTTTCTTGGTGCATTTCTAAATATATATTTGATGGTTTTCCACAGGGAAAAAGCATTGTGTCCATGATAGATAAAACTTTATGACATGGCATTTAGCCCACCAAATATTTTCTCTCTCACTGCTTGCAAGTTGCACACACTGCAAAGTATTTGGCTTATGTAGCAAGTGAGTACAAGTTTCTCAAAGGTAATGTCTCATTTAAAACATCTGCAAATCCTTTGCTTGGAATTGATTACAAATTGGTAAACACTAAATCTCTGTGTTGGCCACTCTCATGTCTCCATCTGATCTAATATGAGCAACTACAGCCATGATGATTCTGAAAACTTGACCTGGCCTAGGCTATCAGGCACACTGGGGCCACCTGGTACCAAGCACTTGGGTGACAAATCAGTGACAGACCAGAATGGGAACAACAGTTCTTAGGGTGCCAAGCTCTTCCTGCCAGGCTTTTTGTGTGTACACAGAACTCTCGAGGTTAACCTGAGACCATGACATAAAGGCCACTGAAGCAGGAGGGTGAAGCTAGTCAGTCACCAGAGCAGAGATGCTGGGGAAGCAAAGCCAGTGACAATGACACTAGAGCCTAGAATGAACCTGGACCTATGGTAAAATGAGGTGGGGAGACCTGGGGCCAGGCCTGGGAGAGGGAGTTGGCATGGATAGGGGTTCTAGAGGTGGTTTTAAGAGGGCATGATTCTGCAGTGTTTGTGGACATCCCCCCTCTTTCACTTCTCCTGGGCAGTATTCATCCGTAGCAAGGCATGCTCCTAACTCTTAACCCTGATTTGTTCTCTTCTCTTGAAAGAAAATTAAAAAGTTAACTTACATGATCTTTTTAAAATAATAACAATTCAATTTATCTTTCTTAGTGCCTTGGGCTATAGCATTTTGAAAGCAAAAATTGGACTGGAGAGATAGTTCAGTCCATAATATGAGGGTGTGATTTTGATTCATAAAACCCACAGAAAAATGATGGGCATGGTGCTGGATGCTTGTAATCCAGTGTCAGAGAGGCAGACACAGCCAGTCCTCTGGGGATTGCTGGCCATCCAGTTTAGCCTATTTTGTGAGACCTAGGCCAGTGAGAAACCCTGTCTCAAGAAAAATAGAAAGTGGGCATGCCTGAGGGATGGTTCCCAGGGCTGTCCTCCAGCCTCTGCACACATGTGCATGACCCACTCTCTCATGTGTGCACCTGTACAGGCTCACACATGCACCCACCAAGGAAATAAACAGACAAATAAAATTTGTGCATTTTGGGGGCTGCAGAGATGGCTCTCAGCTGTTAATAGCACTGGCTGCTCTTCCAGAGGACCTGGGTTCAATTCCCAGCAACCACATGGCAGCTCACAACTCTCTGTAAATCCAATTTCAGAGGAACTGTCACTCTCACACCAATACACATAAAATAAAATTTAAAAAGAGAAAATGTGCATTTTCTTTATACCCTCCCCATCAACTAAGGTTCGTCCTACTTGAAATCTGGATGAAGTAATGAATAGTGCAAGTGAGGTTACCTATTCTCCTTAGATTTATTTTAATACTTGCCTCCAAAAAACTCAGTATGAGCTTGTTCGTAGGAAAACATATAACACAGATAGAGCTTTAGCCACAAGGGCATTAGCTTCTGGTGTCTTCTGTAATGTTACCAAAAGTAGTGCTGCACCCCTGGCCTTCCTCTCTGTATTTCTACATCATATGCCTCAAACTGAGACCCCTGAGAGTCCAGCAAGACTGGGTTCTGGAGTAGGTCAGGAAGCAGAGCAGGTACCACCAAGCATCATGGAGTTCTGTCTGACCCACTCACGACCTCTCAATGAGCCTTGTTTACCATGCTTTTCTTGTGGTGTGTGACAGATAAGAACTGTATTGATTCCAGCATCTGCTGGCAGTAACCTTTGAAAGGGCAGGCAATGCATCACCACAGAATTTTATCTATCAATATCGGAGTAATAGAAAGACAGGGATGACATCTAATCACAACAGTGCTGGCAGATCATAAATCTGAGCTGATATGGGACTAGTAATGGGCAATAGGAAAAACAGGGGACATGGATTAACATCCGCATAAAGTCAGGGGAACAGGACAGGACATGCAGATGGAGAGGACAAGCCTTGGCTGTAGGAGTACTAAATGATTCTGGTCGTCTGAAGAGATGAAGACAGAGGCCCAGAGATGATCAGTCTTTACAGCCAGCAACTGGTAGCTACTCCTCTCAGCCTCAGTCTTCTCATCTATAAAAGTGGCTTGACCCTGCTGTATGGGGTTGGGAAGAGTTTGGGGGAGATTGTGTGTTCTCAAAGTGTGGTCCCTGGGTCAACGGCAGCATCCTCACTTGGAAACTCTTTGCTCTTGGAACCCATCCCTCACCTGGGCCAAGACCCAGCAGACAATCTCATGGTAACCCTGAGACAAACAAATGGAGAGAATGCAGGAAAGCAGCTGATACCTTGAACAGAAGAGACTTCAAAAAAGTAACATAGAATTGATGCTTCATTATTTCTGTAGTTTATTCTACCATTAATGCCAGTAATCTATGCTGTTTCAAAGCCCCTTGTTCCTTGGCATTTTTTATTCACAATAAATCATACAAGGAATGGAAAAAATAGTGATGAAAGCAAACATTGTGTGCATATAAAAAATGTCATAAAATTAAATATACTGACTGATTTGTGGGCTAGCAAGATGGTTCAGTGGGCAGAGATGCTTGATGCTAAGTCTAGTGACCTGAGTTCAATCCATAGGACCTCCATAGTGGAAGGAGAGGCCAGATTCCCAATCGATGTCCTCTGACCACTGCTTGCATGGAATAGCATGGTTGTATGCACTCTCACACGTGTATGTATTCTCTCTCTCTCTCTGTATGTGTGTGTGTGTATATGTATATATATATATATATATAATATTTGTATGTATGTATATATCTATTAATTAAATAAAATAACAAAAATAATAAATATACTGATTCCTGCAGTTGTCTAACTGGTGTGGCTAGAGGAAGCTGGCAGCATTCTAGAGGTTTAGTTCTATGTGTGATTTGGACATATTTAGTGCTTTTTGACATGTTGGGAAGCTTCCAGCCTGGACAGTGAATAATGTACAATTTAATAACATAAATGGAGCCTGTCTGATTCTGCAAAGAAACAGCCTTCCTCGGGGCCCAGAATATATAGTCCCTTCTGCAGTTACACTCACGGTATTTTTAATCATTTCATGTTTTTATTATATCCAAATACAAGGTGCTACAAAGAGTCCCTGGTGCTGGCAGTCACTCAAAAATTGACAAATCTAAAAAGTGAATAGAACAGCAAGTAGCCCATTAGGGATTTTCTTCCCCCTCCCCCTTCTTTTTCTTTATTTAAAAAAAAAAAAAAAAAAACTTTTAAAAAAGGAAAACTACCTTATAACATTGGAAGGGTTGATTTTGGCATCTTATCCACGAAAAGTAGTCGTAATAAACTTCCCCAATTGTCGGTGCTTTCTTTGCAGAAATTATGGCTGTGCACAACTGTGAGAGTTTAACTGTATCCGTGAAGCTCGTAATTCAGGCTCTAAATGTGACGAGCGTGACTGCCCAGAAACCTAACGACTTTTTTAAGAGACTGGAATTTGGAACATTATTCTCTCAGAAACTGCACTTTTGTAACCCAGCAGAAGAGATCTGCTCCTGCTGTAGTAAAGGCATCTGGGCATACCAATGGTTTAAAAAAAATGCTGGAATCTCCTGTGTAAGAGCCAACTTGTTAAAGAAATGATGTGAGCCGCTTGCAACTGTCAGGTGAAAGGGAAGAGAAGCCAGAATCTAGGACATGGCAGTGACCATGTGGCTGCTCCCTCAGTCTCCAAGTTAAAGAGATCAGTAAATTTATGTAGGAGCTGAGGTTCTGGGTACATGAGGTTTCAGAGTGACAGGATAGACATTCCCAAACTGAGATTCCTACTTTTGGGTGACTCCTTTTCTTTGCTTTCAGAGGAAGTGTCATTTTCTCCAGCAAGCAGTGGCTAAGGATGCTATTAGCCTGCATCTGGATGGCAAGGCACAGTTACTCTAGCAATTGAGAACAAGCCAGAGATCCAGGATGGTCTAAGGATGTTCATTAAGAGGCAGTGGAAAAAAGTGAAACCATTGTTTATCTTTCTTCCCCTGAGCTTTCTACTAGGCTCTTTCCAGTCCTGATTCTTTCTGCCTCCAGCTGCACACTCTTATTATTTTCCTTAAACTTCTGTTTATGCTGTTACCTGTATTTTTGCAGCAAATTTTATCTGCTAGGCAGAGTGAAAAGGCCTGCTGTAATAGGTACTGTTGCTTTTATTTTTTTTTCTCCCTCTAAATCATAGAGTTGGATTTCATCACCTGTAACAAACCTCAGCTGCCTCTTCAGTTTTTGTTTTGGACCGCTTGCTTTGTTTCCTGATTTACTGGTTTTGTCTTTACTGGCTTAATGCTCACAAGCACAAAAGCGACAGGCAAACCAAATAAGCAAAAATTTAACTAGGATACTGCATCCTGTGAACCGACGAAGCCCACATGTGTGACAGTGCCAACTAGAAGTGGTTGTGTTTGCAGCTAAGTGCACAATAATCTATTTGCTCTGCTCACACGTAGCTGCCGGGGGCGGGGGGGAGTTTGCAGTTGTGCAGTGCTGGTTGTGTGCAGCTGGAGGAAGGATGCTGGATTCCGGTACTTCCTAATGTGGTGAATGGTCCTTACCAATTATCTTTTTACACATCTGCTTGTAAACATGCCTCTTCTGGAAACTGACCTCATTTGGTGGTGGTGATTTCCAACTCTCTGTCCAGTGACCTAACAGATATGTTGGGTCCTTGAAATAAGTTGTCTGTGTACCTCCTTCTGGGCTCTGTCTTCTCTTAAGCCATTGGTCTCATGTTGCCTGTGACACCAGCTTAAGGAAGGCATGACAGTGAGAGCTACAGCACTCTATCCAGAAGTTTCAAATTCACAGCCCGTGAATTTTCCTAGCCTTGTATTAAAATGAAGATCCTGACTGGTAGTTCTGGTATGAGTTTGAATTTATGCATGTTTTACAGTCACCCAGACATTATTAATACTGCTGGTCAGCCACACAGAAGACATAAGACACAGGGAGGGGAGGAAACCGAACTGCCTCACTATATTTAGGAACAAATAGATGCTAAAAATACAAATTACATCTCATGGCTCCACACCCTGTGCCCACGAGTACTTATAAAGGCAGTACCAACCAGCTTTAGTGGGTTATTAAAAAGAGAAGGGGGACATGAACTTGATGGGGTGGATCTAGGAAAAGTTAAGTAGAAGAAAATGTTGAATACAGTCAAAACACATTGTACACATGGATAAATTTCTCATTTAATAAAAAAATTATACTTAAAAGCATATCTAAGCAATCACTGAACATGACAAGAAGTGTGTTTCTTTTGTCTTCTGGCTTCTTTTATTTCAATGTAGCTCTGGCTGGCCTAGACTAGCCTAGTCTCAAACTCAGGGATCCACTTGCCTTTGCCCCCAAGTGCTGGGGGTAAATGGATGTGCCACCACATCCAGCTCTCTGACCACTTTTAAAGTTAGCTCTTTGCTGATCTATCCTTAAGGCATTAACTGGTGTTGAGTTGTGTGACTCATGAAGACTGAGCCCTTCCCTGAGTTGAAAGCCCTCATGGCTATCCTCTATGGATCCCTCAGTCTGCCCTCTTTCTCAGAGCCCATCCCTGCTCATTGCTCCCCATTTCTGGCCTCCCTCTTACCAGCCTTCCAAAGTCCAAGTGTGACCGTATCACTCCCTGGATTCAAATCACCCCCTGGCTCTGTATTAATCACGAGATAAAGTATAAACTTCCTAGACTACCATATAATGTCCTTCCATATCTGGCCGTTGACCTTTCTGGAAAACACCCCTTGTGTTCTCTCTTCAGGATGCTAGAGTCTTCACAAAGTTTTAAACCAGCCAGGATCTTCTTAAATAAACCCTCTCTTCCATTTCCAGAATCCACACTCCACTCATGTGAGTTGGGGTATGACTCCCAGAACACAAAGGTGACACACATATAGGGGTGGAGCAGATAAATATTAGCATACTGATCTGCATGTGTATAGTTGTCTGTAGGTCTGTCTGTCTCCCTTGAAGCAGAGCTGTGCAGTATAAATACAGTAAAAAGACCTGCTTGATTGCTTTGTGGCCTTGTAAAAATCTTTGATTTTTGTTCTTTACTTTAGAATAAAATATTCAATTGTAAATCATTTCAAAAGCAAAAATTATAGGAATTCTTTTAAAAGTTTTAATTTAAAATCTCTGTGTCAAATCAATATATCTGAAGATGCTTGGACATTCTATAGACCAGTTAATTTCTGAAATTGAGAGTGTCTAGGGCATGTGAAGTCCTAACAGACTCTTTAATAACCTCATTCATGGTCGGTCATTTACTGAGCATCTGCCAGATGTGGTGATACTATATTCTATTTTAGGGATAAAAAAAAATAAGAAACCAGTAAAAACACTTAAAATAATAGCATAAGTAAATAGTTAAAAGTTTTTACTTCGGGATACACAGGAATAAGGAACTTAAATTAATTAAAATAATATTAAGTAATTTGGGTGTGCACAACTCATGTCACACTCGCTGCTGTATTAATCCCTAAACTGGGCTCAAATCTTCAAATGAGTATCCACTGGTTCTTAAAATAACCTAGCAAAAGAGACATCTTTGTGTTCTATTTCCATGTGGGGAAACCTGAGGCTTAGAGTGCAACTGGCTATGGTCTAGCTGCTCAGGCCAGAGGTAGCGCTGAGGCGGTGGAAGGCAGATGCAGGACAGCACCCTGTAAGCAACTGGAACAATAAACACAAAGCAGAGTGAGACTGACATGTGTACAGCTTACTAGCATCAGAAGTCAAGAAGCAGAAGCACAGGCGCCCAACCCAAGAACCACAGAAGCTATATAAAAAAGCTGGTCATTGTGTCAACATTTTTGTTATCCCACCACTATAGAGGCTGAGTGCCTACTGGCTAGCCAGCCTGAGCAACATAGTGAACTCCACGCCAGTGAGTGAGTGAAAGACCCTGTCTCAAAACCCATAGGTACCTTCTGGAGAATAACACCCAAGGCTGACTCTGTGCTGCATGCACACACACCCTGCACACAAACTTGCACTGTAACCTCACCACACAAAGCATTTTGGTTCCACTCAAAAATTCTGGATGGGTGGGGATTCCTCCAAGGTCAGATTTTCTGCTTTTATGAATAGATTAGTGATGGGGGCAGGGTTGACCCAGTCATAAAATAAGAAACTAATGTCAATAGCAAACTAGTGTCAGATGCCAATTATGTATTGGTTTGCTCCTACATTCAAAGGGTATATTTTTGCCTAAGAATATCTATTAGTGTCAGAGTATAATTGTCAAGCTAAATCATGTATTATTATTAAATTTTGACTGTGCTCTTTTCTTTCTCCCAGCATCAGATGAAGGGGGATGATTACAACCCCACATGCCATGGGAGAGCAGCATTTAGTGAATGTTACATTTCTAGAGACCTCAGACATCTTAGATATACATAGGAGCTTATTAGCAAGAAGGAAAGGTCTCAACAACTGGTAGCTTTATCATAAGCTCTCGCACTTAGTAAGAAAGGAGGAAATTATATGTGGGAAGTGCCAGCCAACACTGGCGAGGAAGAACAGAAGCCCAACAGGCTAAGGTGAGTTAGAGAGGGGTTAGCCATTGCTGCTATTTCAGTATTTCATGAGATCCTTCCTGCGTTGAAAAACAGAACAAAAGAAGTGGGCAGTTTGCAAGTGTTGAGGACTTTTTGCTTCATTTCATTGCTTCATTGCTTTAATTTTGACATTTAGAAAAAATGAGTTATGCCTACTCTAACTTTTGTAGATCATGCCCCGTTAGTATGCCAGGTATTTGGGGTGTTATTTGAGAAGTTTACCAAGGAAGATGTTGTGTTGTATTGCCAACTTAATGCTGTCTACCCTTCTGGAAAAAATGAAATTGCTCTCTGGACTCACTATAAGCTGATCCAGAAACAGAGGGAGCCCATATCAAAATCTTTATTGATAGTTGTACAGTGAGTCTAATTTCAGTGTAGGCCCTCTCTCTCTACATATGCTGCTTGCCTTATATTTTTCATATATACAACAGTTAGTATGTAGTTTTAACATAAATGCTTTTCAATAAAGATGTTTAAATTTGCTCTCTGCTTTTCAGTTCATTTTATAATAGTGTGAGGTGATGGTTGACAGGATCTATCTAAAATCACTTCTGGATATACCTATAGGGGAGTTTCTTGTTTTGTTCATTGATGGATGTGAGAAGACCCATCTTAACTGTGGGCAGGACCGTTTCCTAGGCAGGAGATCCTGTACTGTATAAAATGACAGTGCAAATTCTGGCTTGTGCACATTCCTCTCTCTGATTCCTGACTGGATGTGATGTGACCAGCTGCTTCAAGCCCCAGTGCCGTGACTTCCTTACTGTGATGGATTGTGCCTTCAGCCGTAGGCACAGTAGCCCTTTCTCCTTTAAGTGCTTCACTCAGTGTTCTAAACATCATAACAGGAAAAGAAATTAAAATAGATGAACAACATCAAAACGTCTACAGCTTAAAAAAATCCAACAGATTTTGAGGGTGTTAAAAAGGTCCTAGTAATGTAGATGGAAGTCATGGAGGTGATGATGACCAAAGAGACATTTGAAGACTATTATAATCCTTTATTTAGCATTTTTCAGAGTTGTGTTTTCTATAACACACATACACAAAAGTCTTCTTATAACCCTGTTAGAAAGATACCGTTTACCCAGTTTAAAAATGTAGGAAAATTCAGAATTGTAGATTTCCATCACCAGGAATCTCCGAACCATAGCAAGGATCCCTGTTTTCCAAGTCTAATGCTCTTCTCCCTTCTCCTCTGCTGCCCCCTTACTCCTGAAAAACAAGTCATGAGTAATGAATGCCCTTATCACTTATCTCTAATTTCAGTGATGATTAATCAGCAGCCCACACTTGGATGATACTAATCAAGTTATTTGTATAATGGCACCAATTTGGATCGTTACTGTGCATCTCTGCCTGACATGGCTTGGCACCGGGCAATCAGCAAGCCTGGGAGTAGAATCTGGAAGGAAGCTCCTTGGGCTGCTGCCTCTCCTTACGAAATTCCGTCATCCAACTCTGGCTGAGCGGAGCTCCCAGAGTCCAACATGTTTCCTTCAGACTTAGCTGACAACAGCAGCTCAAGCACCCAGAGGTTTAAGCATAAATCACCCACCACTCGCTTTCCAACTGACAGAAGACACAGTGAATAACTCACCAATAAGGGCCAATTTTCCAGCTAAGAAATTGTTGTTTCATGTAATAATCCAAAGCTGCTTGGAATCCTGGTAGGAGGCATAAGTTCGATATTGCAGCGTTATTCAGCATGATGATTATCATGGAGTTACAGCTGTTTCTCGAACAAACCACATTACACACACTCAGGACACTCTCTAGAATAAGAATATGAAACATCTCTCTCCTCCCGGGTCCGCATTTTCTGTGTCTGGAGTAATGCCATTTGAAGCTGACATTCACTCCCTGATGTGCTCTAACTGATAGCCATACTTGCTTGTCCTGTCGGCTCAAAGTTTTAAATTTGGAAGGTTTTCAGTGGTTCTTGCTGGCAGGAAAAGAAAATGAACAAAAAGATGTAGAGAGAGACTGCTATTACAGCCATTTTTTGGTCACATAAATTGTCGATACTAATGAATGTCCTTGAAGCAGGTACTGTAAAGGACTGAAGACTGAGCTGCTGGGCCTGGATCAGTCTGCAGAACAGATGTCTTCCTCTAAATACTAAAGACCTGATTTGTGGGCCCTGGCGGTGGGGCTGATTTTATCAGTATTGCACACTGGAGCAGCGATTGCTGATAGATGGGCAGCTGGGCTTCAGATTCCCTTCTATGTGGGGCATGTTGTTTGGTTTTGATTCCTGACTCATAAATGAGATGTCGTAGAGTCCTCCATTAGTTCTCTGCATTCTTTTATCATCATAAAATGTAATGAATGTCCTTTTAACTACTTCACTGATGTGCTGTGATTGTTAGTAGCAGCAGATCTACGGTTAAACAGACTGGATCTGGTCCAACCACTTCTTAGTTTCCTTGTGTGCCTATGAGGTACATTCAGAAGACAGCAAACCACATGGACATACAGTGAGGTTTAAATGACATAATATAGAATTTAAAAAAAAAAAACATTGAAAACACTTTAAAAATAAATTAGCTTTGGATTCTATGCAGATGGCTTGAATAATGGCCCCTCTAGATAATAGTGGGAGTTGTCTTGATGCTAAAACATTAATAGGAACAAGCACTTTAAGGAAATCATCTGGTTTCCATGCCTCTAGACATAAAGAACAGCAGCTCATTCCCTTTTCTTCTGTATATGTGTAGAATTACAGTTCCATGCTGTAACCTTGTGATATTTTAAATATCTTACACTAATTGTTAATCTTTTAACCCCCTAGAGGCAAACATAAAAAAAAAAAAAAAAAAAAAAACTTCAGCTTTTAGTGAGTCGAAGCATAAAGTAACGTAAGTTCAGTCATGGTCCCTTTTATGAAAGGAAAAATTATATCAAGTTGGGTGTTCAAAAGCAAGGGGAAATCCGTGTGCTCTCTCCATCAAGAGTAGAGGCTGGAGTTCTACAGTAATTCAATTTAAAGCATTTTGTTGAGGTGTGACTGCTAAGGGTAAGTGCTGAGCAGTGTCCATCTCTGCTATGCTTCCTGCTTAGGGGTCTAGAAAGGCATGTTTCAGGCAGCCACGTCCATGCTCTTGAAGACTGTGCTTTTTATTTAGTTAGGAAAATTTACCATTGTATTTCTATTGTAGCCCAGCCATGGCGCTTGTGATGTATATACTAAATAGCTGGCCACCAAGTTCTTTTCTGGGTATGAGGAAGATCCATACAGGAACAGTAAAACATAATGCTTTGCCTTTGGGTGATGGATAAGAGTTTTAACTAGTAATTTGGATCTCAGTCATACAAACCCCATGTTTCCATTGTGGATAGCTGTGGCTTCCGAAATGGAGCTAGTTCTGTTACCTGAATGAAAACAGCCATTTCCTGTTATATCTCACACTTCATCTAATCTAGGGCCGAAAAACACCCCATAAGATGTGCTCCATCTACTCTCAGCTGCTCGCTACACCATTCACTCCTTTTGGCTTGTGATTTTTCTCCCTCATGGACCCTTTCTTTTGGACAGCACGCTCTGGATCTGAAGAACCATCACTTAACAGTACCAGGGAGTGGAATATATCTTATTATCAGTTCATTAGCAAAGTGGCTAACATAGACGATCAACAGTTGGCCTTCAACACAGCTCCACTTTTTCTGGAAGAAGCATAATGCGTTTTGAAATGCTGGCATAGCAGCCAGCCTTGAGTTGGACTGAGGCAGAGCCATCTAACACTGTCCTTTCTTCTTTCGCCATAAACGTGCATCGCAGAATCGAGCCCATTGAGGAGAAATCACTTGCTCTGCCAACACAATTAGTTTTATAAAAAGCTTCTGTCTTCAGATTGTTCTTCTCCAAAGTCCAAGTTGGATGACTGTGGTTATTTTTTAATTAATATTTTTAAGAGCCACCCTCCTTCTCCCAAGAGCCTCTAAGCAGATTTAACAGGCTTAAAAGGACTCTTTCACAAGGTGAATTCAATGCCATCTCCCAAGCAAATAAAACTCCATTCAGGGGCTCTGTTTTTCTCCATGTATTTTAATTTTCATGAAGCCTACCCAGTGGGGAGAGTTTTTCTTCAGGGTTAGGCAATATTCTTTCCAAAGCACAACAAAATATGTTAACAATGTTGCTCAAGGACAAAGCCATACAAGCTGTTCAGCAGTAGAGTGGACAAAGGGGAGAAAGAAGTCCATGCTCCTCCCCTTTCAGCAATCATTAGTAATCTTTATTGTTGGTTTTTAGATTATGTTTCTTTTTTGCTGTTACTTTCTTTGATAGTTGCATTTTAAACGAAAAGCTAATCCACACCTTCAGGTTTTGTGGCTGGTACCACTCCGTAGACACAGTCAATGTGGTGTCCCACACCTCCTCTGTTTGGGGATCAGACAAGCTTAGACCTTAAGCAACATAATTGGCTTGGCCTTTTTAGTGGTGTAGGCCCTGATTAGAAAGTTATTGAACCTGGAGTCTTTTCAAAAGGAAGAAAGCTAACGTAGTGGTTGAAATCGGAACAGCACACACACCCATGCTCTGAGTACTTTCTTTGTCACCATCTTCCTTGAAAAGAGTTTTCATGTGTCTAATCAATGTTTCCTCTCACAAAAGAGATGCCCATTCCATGTAAATGTGCGTTGTACTGCGCCTGACCTCCGTTCTTCACCCTCCATGCTGAAAACCAATAGAGGAGATGTTAAAAATAGCTGGTGTGTATTCATCTTTAAAGTTGAGACTCCGGTCACCTTTAGTTTGGCATGGCATAAGGATCATTCCCCTGGGAGGGAAAAGCAGAAATAACTCTTCTTGTAGCTGAGATTAAAGAGTTTCATGGGGACAAGAAAAACTTTACATAATTCCTTACAGTAACTTTTCTCCTATTTTAAAACCAGAATACTTTGCAGTTTGTAAGGTCAGGATAGAATTATCAAAAATCTCCTCACTCTGGAAGATGTGTTGGCCTTAGATCTATCAAAACCCCAGTGCAGGGCTGTGAAGGAGAGAGCTTGCTGTGCTGGTTCATAGCTTCCCCCACCCCAAGGAACTTCAAAATAAGGAGACAGGAGAAAGGCGATTTGCAGAATCAAGGCTTTGTGTCACTCGGTGCGGCTCATGTTCAGGGAGGCCTGAGCTGCACTGTGACAAGCCACCTCCATGAGCATCTGTATTCTCTGCTGTGTTCCTTCCCTTGCATTTTGGAGTTAAAGGTGAAATTCCATCTTTAGCCCCCTTGTGGTTGTCTGAGCTGTGATTAATGAACTAGGTGTGAGTCCCCGCAGACCTTTCAGAGGGTGGATGAAGGATGGAATTTGAACCTTAAAAAAAAAAAAAAAAAGAAAAAAAGAAAGGAAAAGGGGAGGAAAACCCAGAAAACAGGCCCTTTGCTTAATACAGCTTTTAAATTTAATATCTGTTTTTTAATGCCAAGAAAACAAAGGAATTTCTCAAAAGTATATGCAGCTTGCCACAGTAGGCCTTAATTGGTGTCAAGGAGATGTTAGGATGAATGAGGAAATGCCCATTTAGCTGATAAGACTGAAAAGTGGAACCTTGTTATGAGCTGTCATCTCAGCATGTATTTAAACTATAGCAAAACTGAAACATATTTGCCATATAGATCATAATGACTCCAAAGGAGCCATTATACTCTATTATGTAATTACATAATCAAAGCATGCATAGTAATCAGCTTTTGGAATCCAATGCTAATCAAACATACCTATACTATGTGTTTAAGCTAAAATAGAGAGCGTTAATTTGCCATTAGTCAACTAAACAAGAATATGTATACAGAATATTCATGAATAGCTTAATGTTGTGTCAGATATTTTTTTGTTTTGTATTCAGGGGAAATCAACAATTTTAATTGAAGTAAAACTAGCACCAAGGAAGATTACTCTTTAACTCGCCGTTCAGAAATTTGCCTCACCTTTTACTGATTATAAAAGGAGATTAGAGAAAATTGGATATTTTTTTCCTTCTATAAGCTCAGGTGACACAACAGTAATTAAAGAGCAGTAGATACTTAGGAGTGTCTGGGCACCTCTGTGCATAGGACACAACCTTAGGAATACCACCTAAAACATTAGCAAAGCCTTCAGAGCAAGAGCAAAACATGAGCATATATTACTTTCATAATTAGAAACGGGTCAATGCATATTATTTAGAAACAGGCAAGCAGAGGCCCTCCTTGCGGACTCCAGCAGATCATCTGCCATGTTCTCTTGGAGGCATTGGTGCTCACCCTGGGCCTGGCTCTTGAAGAAGAGTTGTTCTGTAAAGTTTCTTTAGCTTCTTTGGGTCAGTGTCAGGGATCTTTACCCACTCGGTTGCTGTTTGTCTATAAGCTCATGGTCATAATTGTTTTGACCGTTAAGAAGCTGGAACTGGTCCTTGGAGCAGACAGTCAACATTTCGGTTTTACTTTTGGGGACAGAAAAACATGGGTGAGGATCAAAAAGGTTAACAGAAGCGTTGTAAGCCACAGACAGATTGATTGCTTTGGGTTTTAAGTAAATATTCAAGTATTCATTAAGGTTGGAATGTTACTCCCTTAAAAAAATTTTTTTTAAATATATTTGTTTTGAAGAGGTCATCCCCTTAACCTTTAATCCCTGGTTTACGGAACTTTCTTTCCGGACTTGCCTTTCCCTCTCCCTCATCAGTATGTGTCTGACTCAAAATGTTACTGTCATGTTTAAATGGGACTGAATTCTTTCATCAAAAGCTTTCGTGGCTTGAACTTCAAATAATTTATTTTCAAATTACTTTTACTGTAATTCTTATTAATTCAAATAGGTTTCTGATTTGATATAAAACTCTGTAAATGTAGGGAACAGTTTAATGAATTGAAAGATAGGATTGAGTCTTTTAAAGGAAATGTACAAAATATGCTGACAATAATTGCTTAGATAGAAATCAAATCTTAATGGCTTTGTTAATGATTTGTAGTGCACACTGTGTTTACGGTGACTTGAGGGAACATACGCAGTTAGAAAGATTTCTCCCTCTGGGTTTCAACAGAATCTTACGGTTTTTTTAATTCCTTTTTCTGGAACATACTCATCTTTCTTCTGGCTCTTGCAAACTTTAGCTGTAGTGCCTTTGCTGTTAATAATAGTTTCACATGATCAGGATGGACCCTCCTCCGAGTTGGGTACATCATTAATCGAGTTAGGAAAAGTAGGACTCAATAGAAGTGAACACAGATAACAAGCCAGGACTTGTCACATGGGGCTTCTGTAGCAGTCAAAAATAAGGTATCTAAAGACACGGAGGTGTTTTGTTTCTTTGAAAGCTTTAAATGCTGATGACTCTTGAAGAATAAGAATGTATAATCCTGACTCTTTGATTCCTGTAACGCTTCCAGAACTGGGCCTGAGGAGATGGTGGGAAAGAGTGCTTGCTGGTCAGGCATGAGGACCTGAGCCTCAATCTTCATCATCCACATAAAAGCTGGCCATGGTTGCTTGTGCCTGTTACCCTAGTGCTGGGGCCTAGGGAGAGACAAGGAGTCCTGGGGACTCACTGAACACCAGCCTAGCAAAAGCATGGTGAACTCCAAGTTCAGTAGGAACCCCAGTACCCAGGGAGTAAGGTAGTGGCAGAGCAAGGCACCTGGCATCCTCCTTTGGCCTCCACACCTGCATGTGCATGCTTACATGCAGAGAAAATTTAAGTACACTTTCAAGGACTTTTAAGTGTTCGCTTAGTTTGTCATCATTAGGGTGGGTTTTCTTTTAGCCCTCCTCATTTGGGGCTTAGGTGCCTTTTGTTTAGACAGCAACCCTGCAAAGTTAATGTTGAGGGGTTCATCTTTTCCTAGAGCAGGGTTGGAGCCAGATATTCGGAATATCTCTGCTCACTGCCGATGGAGCAGGCTTTCTGAGTTACTCCTGATCAAACTACCCTCCCAGCTAAGTATCATGTTTCCCCTCTGTTTGTGTGGGTAGGTGGGAGTTGCAAAAGCTACCAGGGCATAAACTAAAGTCTGTTTTAACTCTGACTTGTCCTTTTGTTATGTGCTGGACTGTGGAGCTCCGCCAGTATAAATGAAGAGTTTTATTTGTTAACAGCCAGGCAGCAAGGGCAAGAGCTCTGGGCACTGATAAGTGCCCACAGTGCCCTGGTAAATAAAGGCTTTCTCCAGAGATAGAATGTTCCGAGTGCCGAAAGAAGGAGGAAGCAGCAGTAAACAGGTGTTTTATATTCAGGACGGACTCTCTCATCTTGAAGTGTGTAATTGTGCTCAGGATAAATTATGAAAATTAAAAAAAACAAGAAATCACAAGTTGGTCATAAGGAAATAACCCTCTTTAAAAACAAGTAAAATTTTCAAGGCATTGTCCAAGGGACCTTAGCAACCAATCCTGGGATGTTGGCTGGTAAGCAGGGTCAGGGTAAGGGATAGGGGTGGGGTTGTCTTCCAGAACCAAGTTCTAACACCAGCTCAGCTCAGCCACTTAGCAGAATCAGACCAGACAACTTCCCCAAAACAGTCACAGTCCAGTCTTTATGCCAGAGGCACTGAAAACACAGGAAGACTGGAGAGGGGAAGGCAGCCAGCAGCCCACCCAGCACTGGGGACACCTTAGTTTTTCTTCCTGTTTCTCACTTTCACTTCTGCCTTTGAGATCCTGTTACTTGTCACTCCTGTAAGGACATATTGCTGATTGAATGGACTCGGTGGAGCCTAGCATTTTATGCAATACCATCTAAAGGAAATATTTAACAAAATGGGGTTTTTTTAGAGTCTAAAGCAATTATATTAATTGAAAACAACTAATAAGTTCCCTATACCAGTCCTAACAAGGTTCTATAATAATGCTCACTGCTAGTCATCAAAGTAAGTTTTACCTTTTGTAGAAAATAAGCTTTCTCGTCACTGTAACTATCCAAGAAGTGTCTGATTTAATGGAGAGTGCTTGCTCATGAAGAAATGCTCTCTTTGATTCAGGGATACAGAGCAACTCTGAAAGTTATCCAGTCTAAAAGTTATCCAGGTGTGGTGGGGCATGTCTATATGAAGAAGGAAGACTACCATGAGTTTGAGGCTAACCTATGCTCTAGAGCCAGTGCCTAGCTAGGGCCCCACAGCAAGACTATCTGGAAAACAAACACAGGGCTATCAAGATGGCTCAGTGGGCAAAGGTTGGAATGCACATGGTAGAAGGAAATCACTGACTCCAGAATGTCATCCTCTGACCTCCACATGCACACACAAACAAATAAATAGATCTATGCTAAGGAAAAAAAATATCTGAAAGCTATCAAAAGTGCCCCTATACCACAACAATCTCTGCTATAAATTAAAATTCATTTTGATTCTGTCTCCCAAACTTCATCCAAGTATACCAATTAGTGGTCGCAAATGTCTACACATGCCAGCCACTGCTCCGCCCTTAAATAAATTACCTGGCTGTTAACAGCCTCCTTTAATGGCTAGATATTGTACCTGTTTGATTTCTTTTCTCCAGAACATGTACTATTTCTGTGTTGACAGTATGTCAGCTAATTGAGTTTTAGAAGACTCTGAAGGGTTTTTTAATGCAGTCTTTAAAGAAGATACCAAAGTTGCATGTTTCTCTTTTGCTACACATGAGATTGTATTTTGTGACAACCTAATTGTCTCAACATCCATTTCAAGGGGGAAATTTATCAAACCTTCCGTTTGGAAGACATATTGGAGGACCGGAGCAGAAATCATTTTTACATAAAGGCTTCAGGCAGTAGAGTACTGACATACATACTGTATTTTCCTTGCTGTCACTCAAGTCCTTTGCCTCAAATAAATAGGTCATTATTATCCCATTGCAGCCATCTATAGTGCCTCAAAGTATAGGGTTCTGTTTAATATAACTGCCATCCAGATGACCTGTATAATTTATTGGTGATTTTTTTTTTTTTTTAAAGAATCACATTCTTGGGCCACCACCATCAGCCAATGCACTTTGATGTCTTTCGGCCAAATATTTCATCATCACATAATTTTTTATTGATATTACAACCATATTAGCATAGCTAGAAGTTTTTCTGAGATGTTGAATTTTTTCAAGTTTAATTTATTTATTGTGTATACAATATTCTGTCTGCATGCACACATACAAGTCAGAAGAGGGCATCAGATCTCATAGATGGTTGTGATCTGCCATGTGGTTGCTGGGAACGGAATTCAGGACCTCTGGAAGAACAGGCAGTGCTCTTAATCGCTGAGCCATCTTTCCAGCCCGACACACTGATCTTAACAATTAAAAAAATAGTAACTCTGTAATATTGACAATACTATCATGAGTTTTCAGAGCAGCACAGCAAGGGCAAAAGTTTACAGAAGGCAAGTTTACCTTGAGTGACTTGTTCCGTGGTGACATGGTAAATGGGCTGGTCATATACACCATTTTAAAGTAATAATTAGGAATGTGTAGAATGTATCTTTTAAAAATTGACTTGAAGCTGTCACTACCTTAGTTTTTTTAATGTTTTTAAAAAATTTTTATTAATTACACTTTATTCACTTTGTATCCCACTACCTTAGTTTTTAAAATGCAAAACAATGTTCCTCTCCTCAGCTTCCACTCACCTTACATAGAGGCTACTGTGAGTATAGTAACCTCCTCTCAGAAAATACTGGCCTTAGGACTTCCATGAAGAAGTAAAAATCAAAGCCAATCGTTATTTCCACAGAAACTGTCTTATTAGAACAGGATGGAATTAGAGGCAGCTTTAAGTCTCAGGAGCTTCAAAGTTGGTTTCCAAAGGGACTGGTGCCTGTCAGCTTGCAGCCTCTGCACATGTACCTTCTGTGGATTGAAGAATCTTGTTTGTGTTACTAATAAACTCCCTGCAGACAGAAGAAACCCCTCCCTTCCCCAGAAAGATCTTGTTTGATATTCTGGTCTCCTAAAGGCAAGCCTCATGGCTTAACACCGTTTCCCACTCATATTTCCCAGCGTAATTTTTCTTTAATTTCCTTAGCTGATGCGTCTCCCCCGCAAACATATGGTGTTTGGTGTCCTGCTTTCTGTTCACTGTTATGCAGGGCCATCAATTCCGCCTGGAAAAGCGGGCTTGATTGGCAGGAATTCCAGTCACCTTGTTCCTTGCTTGCATCTTGGAATAACCCATTCTTTCCTGCTGGGTTCTGAATTTTTTGTTTGTCACAGTAGTCACAGAGGAAAAACAGTAAACACCCCTTCATTGTTTTTTTGACCACCTTTTACTCAGCCCTCCATGCTTCCCAGTACAGTCCCACTCACTCCTTCCTGCTACACGGGCACTGTGTCCTCACAGCAGGATTCATTCCCAGGCTCTTAGAGCTCAAGGTCAAGTCTCATTTGGGTTTCCTCTGCAAAGCACTAGGCATTCTGTTTATCAGCGCCTGTAATAATCTTTCCCCTTATTCTTCTAGTTTACGCTCTTATCCTCTGCCAGGGGCTGCTCTATTTCTAGGTGGATTTGGCTTTAAGCCATCTTAGACACCCCATCACACTTCCCCACTGTGTCCTGCCAAGAAAGGATCCTTCAGAAGAAACGTGATAGCAGGTGGAAATCCTCCATTTATTCTAATTGTACTTCTATTTATGCTGCCTCGATTTTTTTTTTTTTAAGTAGCATTTATCTTTGACCTTTACTTCTTGATGTGACAACCTTTCTTCACGGATGAAGAAGCCACCCAAAGCTGATACATGCCAGCTACGTAGAGAGCTCCTGAGGAGCAAAAATCCTGAGCTTGCATTCTTGCATATCCTGCTCCCACACGTGATAATGCCTTAACAAATGTGTGTGGATTTGTGGTCTAGAGAAATGATGAGGGTGGGCAGGGTAGTGGCAGAAGTGGCAGGAATGATGATGACCATGTGATGGTGATGCTAGTAGTAGCAGTTTCCATCTGTTTAGTTTGACGAGATGCTAGACACAGTGCTAACTGCTTTGTGTGTATAACAACTTTATGGGGTAGCTGTTAAGTACTGCCCCCATTTTGTAGATGGAAAACTGGCTCCGGGATTTTAGATAATTTTCCTGATGTAAGAGCGGTATCTTTTCCCCCTTCTTGACTGACTGTTACATCTGCTGCCTATAAACACACTTTTTGTTTGGAAAGTATAGTCTGTTTTACTCACATCTCAGCTTCCGAAAGGTTAGAAGAATATCCCAGTCTTCCCTGTCCCCTGTTATGCCAACCAAAGAATCAAACACATTACAATTCCTTATCATCTGCTTCTAAATTGAACTTCTACCTTGTGCTGTGATCTTTTCACACATTTAGGAGATGCTTTGGCTGCTAGAACAAATCTCGACGCTGCAAATAGAGCAGATATAGAGACAAGCCTTATATCAGTGCATCTAAGCTCTCACACTTTGACAGGTTCTGGAAATTTTTTTAGTGGCTGAAGGGGTGATCATTAGGGAGGATGGTGAGCTCAGGGTTGTGCTGGGCTTTGGGTGAGTCATGAAGGTGTGTTTTTGACAGCTGAATCAGACTCTAAACTGTAGGCCTTTTGGCTTTTATTGAGGTCTCAAAGAGTCATAGGCAGCTTGGTCTTCACCCCTTCACATGACAAAATGAACTGCCTGTACATTGGGAATGTCAGCACCTGCTAACTAGACGAGGTCATTTATTGAGCCTTCCTGTTCCTTCTTCAATAAGCCACCCTTCCTTACGTTTATCTTGGGTCAAGGGCATGTAGTCAGGGCTTGACCATATGTTCCCTCTTCTAGGTGAGAGAGCTTCCGTGTTCACAGCAATCTAAGTCTTTCTGGTTCCTCCTCAGCACACTGCTTCACCTGAGGTTGGAACATCAGTACCCCTTCTTTCTGAGCCATGTCACTTTCATGCTTAGTTGTTTCTTAACCTAGAACTCCCTTGGTTTGATGACTCATTCTGTGAACTAGGGAGAAAAGTATTTAGGGCCATACCAGCTGTTACTTTTGCAAAGGATTTCTAACTTCTTTTTGCTGTAATGGGTCTCATGGACTAAATTTTAAATGATGGGAGTTCCATCTGACCTTTTTCTCCCTTTTCTTAAAGGTGATGGACAGAATCTGTTTACTAAAGACGTGACAGTGATCGAAGGAGAAGTTGCAACCATCAGCTGCCAAGTCAATAAGAGTGACGACTCCGTGATTCAACTACTGAACCCCAACAGGCAGACCATTTACTTCAGAGACTTCAGGCGTAAGTCTCCACCTACAGTATTAGATGGCAACTTTTTTTTTAACCTATGCATTGTCTTGATAAAGAGATTGCCAAGGCCACCTCTTTCTAATTTAATGTTAGATGCTTAAAGTTTAGTCAATTCTTTAGAGAGAAGAAGAGACAGGCAATCATAATCTTTCTACTTAATAGAAACCTTGAATGGTCCCCTTTAAAAGTCTTACTTTGCAATAGGAATTGATTGTAGTAATTCAAGGTGAATTGCAATCGAGTCCCAAATACTTAGCTGACACAAACAACTCAAATAGGGTAAGGCAAGGAAAATATAGCATTCTGATAGGGAACCTGTTTGGTTTAAAGATTGGTATTTCCAAGGCAATCTATACTTGTAATGACAGGACCAGATCTTTCACCATAACCTCTGTTGTACAGAGATAGCCATAGGCTGAAATCCATTCAGATGCAATTTAACAAAAGCCAGCCTTTAAAACTGAATTGTATATGACACCAAGGCTCATACGGTTGCCATGGCTTGACAAGACAAGACACCTAACTGAAGCAGGTATCCATCATGCCCTGTTCGGGGCTATTTGCTCTCCCGTCTGCTCCTAGTATTTTGGTCCATTCAATGAAAAGGTTAATAAACAGGGAACATTTAAAGGGACTAAAGAAGGGCCATGAAATGTGTGAGGCTGAAGGTGCATGTAGCAAGCCTGACCACCTGAATTCCATTCCAAGAACTCTCATGGTGGAAAGAGAGAGCAGTTTCACGGTATGGGTCTCTGCATACCACATGCACATGGTGGGAATAGCCTTTCCAAAAATAATAACACTGTGGAAAAGACTTCATATTAAACAAGAAGCCCACATACAGTGCTTTGTAGTGATTCTAAATTCAATTTTCAGATCACATAAGGTGGACTTACCTAAAAAAGTATGTCACCAGCTATGTCCTCTATAGGCCTTAGGTCAGGCTGCCCCATCCCACCTCAATCAATATCCCCTAAATTCAGATGTGGCCAATTTAAATAGTCTTCTAGAACATGTTAAAAATCAGCATTTTACATTTTGCTTTGAAATTATTTTCTTGATTTGGTTTTTCTTTCTTTTCTTCTTCTTCTTCTTCTTCTTCTTCTTCTTCTTTTCTTTTGGGGGGGGGCTTTGCATTTTTTTTTTCTAAAAAGTACTTTTTTGTTGCTGAATTTCTGCTGCCCACCTGAGAGAGCCTGGCATGTTGTACTCGAAATAGGCCCCTTCCTTCACATTTCATTTTGCCAGTCTCTAATAGGAAACCTGAAACAGTTTAGGAATGAATAAGTGTTGAAGAAACGCAATGGAATAGTCCCAGTAGAGTGGTGGTGGTGGTGGTGGTTGGTGGTGGTATTGATGGTATGTGTACAAGTTTCTTTAGGAGAGGTCAGGCTGGTTATTTGTTTGCATGTAGCTACTGCAGAAACCTAAAATAGTACCGTTCAGATACAGAAAGACTTAAACTGTTTCCATTCTGTGGCTGTTTTTCTAGCATCTGACTTTTTCCCTTGCCTAGTTAAGGAAAATAGATTGTCCGTCATCTTTTGCACAATCACTGACTGTGTTTTGTTTCACAGCTTTGAAGGACAGCAGGTTTCAGCTGCTGAATTTTTCTAGCAGTGAACTCAAAGTGTCACTGACAAACGTCTCAATTTCGGATGAAGGCAGATACTTCTGCCAGCTCTACACTGACCCCCCCACAGGAGAGTTACACCACCATCACAGTCCTGGGTAAGACATGCTTGCTTATTAGTCCTGGGGAGCCAGTGGGACAGCTCAGGCTACCAGATAGCTCTCAGTAGTAAGGAAGGGTTATAAGTCGGTCTCACTGTTGCAACTTCTTTTAGAAAGAACCACCACCCATCTTGCTGAATTTTAAAAATAGTCAATTTTATCAGTGTTCTCAGAAATAGCAGTCGCCCATTTTTATAGATTATACCTGCTCTTGGGTTTCAACCCACCAGCTTCAGAAACAAGCAAAGATCAAGAAGGTCAGATCCCTCAAATACATGCGTCTTTTCGTGTGACAAAAGTACCCCAAGTTTTATTTCCCTTCTGTGGAAGAGAGGAGATGGGCTCCTGAACCTTCACCCATGACAGAGCTCAGGTATCTTGTGATGATTTCACCTGATGACTGCCATCCTTATTTGAATGTGGTTGAGCCTTTTTCCTTTGGCTTTATTTATCTGTTGCCCTATTTATTACTAATAGCTCAGATCATGCTACAGAACAGAAAGTCATACCCACAAAACATTCCTTGCCACCAGGTAGAGCCATCAACATAAGGCAGTTGAGAGTGGACTAACCAGAAACACCAGAGAAGTGATGACAGGCTGTGAGGTCACCTCCACTGACTTGTGCGTCCTCATTTGTGGTTACCAGATTATGCTCTTCACTGAAATGCCAGTGGCCAGGGTGATGGCTTTATGTTTTGATATAGTCAGCAAGTATTTCTGTGCTGAAAGCACTGAGTTCATATACTCTGGTGCATATCAGTAAGTAGCTGATCCAGGCGGGTGGAACTGAACTTTCAAGGACGTAATACTGTGGAAAGGCAAGATCTCTGATTTACTCCTTCAGCAAGATGATGAATCAAAGTCTATTTGAGGGGTCAGGCTGCAGCTCTTTGGTGTAATGATATGAAGATTAAAGAGGAAAGATAAATATGAAGGACATTGTCACTGGGTGTGTGCACACATATGTATTTATAAATGTGCATATTGAACTGCTTCCTCATTGCTTTATTTAAACACAGCTGTAAAAGGGAAAATGGTTTTAATTCATTAAGCCAAAGTATGTGCCCAAAGCCTGCATGTACTCTTGGTATGACCAATTGTGATTTTTAGAAGGTGGGACCTAACGTCTTGCCACACAGTTCCTAGTGTGGTCTGTGTGCAAAGGTCTATAGCTTTTGCATGTACGTCACTCCTGATTTAATCTGTGTGAGATCTGCACGGAAAGCTCTGCTAGAGCTTTTGCTGTTGTACAGATGAGCCAAATTCACCAGGAAGCATTTGAAGTTTTCTGTCTCTGCTTGTCTCCATGTGTGTGAATACACCTTTTCAAATTTAAAGTGACCATCTACACTGGAGCTGCCATCACTTGCAGCATCACTGCAAGAGTGACAGCAAGGAAGCACAATGTACCTGTAACATTTTGAATTTTCAGAACGGTTTTTACTATATGGAGCCTTTAGGTTTTGATATTTTAATTTCATGGGAATTCTGCCGAGGATACAAAGCACACAATAAGAACTAAGAATCTGAGGACCTGGAGAGGTACCTCAGCTGGTGAAAACACCTGAGTTCAGTCCCTAGAATCTAGACACGATAGCATGCTCTTGTAATTCACAGTACAGAGGCAAGGGGATGGCTACCTGGGGCTGGGCAACCACCCTGATCTATTAGGAGAATCCCAAGTCAGTGAGAGACTTGTCTGAGAAAACAAAAGTAGATGGTGCCAGAGGAACAATATCTGAAGTCTAATCTCCACAAAGATATACATATGTGCACGCATATGTGTTATAGAGACATGGAGATATGCACATACAGAATTAAGACTCTGGACTCTGTGTACTTACTACTCTGCCTGACAACCGCTGTGGCTCAAAGAGCAAACATTCTTAGTTAAAGCCCGTGTGCCGTGTTTCAGAACATTTGTGGAGCTTCACATTTAGTTTTCAGGAGCGCATCTTTTGGGCCATTGGCAAGACACTGCTACCTGTCAGTTATCAGTGTCTCGGTCACCGTGCCATCCCAGTTCAACTGTGCACGTTCCCTGTGCTTGGGTTCAACTGTCAACATGGAGACTTCCTAGAGGCATCATCCCTGTAATCCATTTGGAGGTCTCATTATTCTAGAAGTAATAGTCTCCTTTTTATCAAAGCATTAACTTAAGTGTACTTGAAAGTAATACTAGTCAATGTTCTTTTTGCAGATATTATGCATTCATTTAATATTCTTTCCATTGAAGTTACTCTAGGATTCCTTGACAGAGTAAAATTGTTGTCATCAGTGTGAGAGTCTTTCATATTCCAAAATCTGACAATTTCCACCGATACACATTCAAGCCTTCCTCCTAAGGTTTAGAGTTTTAGATATTATAATGAATGGAGAGTGATGCATTAGCATCTTCATTGCTATCCCTGGTGCTCTAAATAGGATTCCATATGTACTTACACAACTGTCAAACTCCTCGATAGGTTGAAGATGCTCATTTTAGTGTACATGACTATTAGTTACTTAATGCATTCAGAAAAAAAAAAACACTTTTGCATAATTATAAGATACAGAAATGACTGTTAATGTTTTCTATGCTATTATGTAGTTACATTATGTTTGGATCTCATCCATGTAAAAACCAAGAACTCTCCTGTGATAGTTTCTGTGTATTTCAGGGGCCATAGTGTATTCGGTCCTTCCACTTATGGTGAGTTCATGCCCCTATCCACACTCACAATGTAGGGCTCTTTATATTCCGATTGTAAGAGGAGATGAACGAGGGAGAGAGTATGCCGTGCTGAAATGAGTGCAGTGACTGTAACAGTAGCTAAGATTATTACAGTCCCATCCTCCTAAGATTAGTGCTCACTCTTAAGATTCCAGGAACGGGAGAACCTAATTATTTTAAAGGACCTTAGACTGAGATTGCACATACTGATCAGCTTTAAGACTCCTCTTTTGTGGTAATTAATGTGACTCATCTTGATATTGCTGATTTTTTTTAATGTTGTAGGCGTAATATTTATAATTAGCACGCTTATAGGTTTGAGGTTAGCTGGCAGGAACCTTGACATTCTGGGTTGTTTTCTAGTGCTTCCCTGTGTGTGATTTCCATTCAGGTTTTCCTCTATATGTTCCTTCCCAGAGGCGTCTGTGCTGGTTTTCGTTGATGGCTACAGGAAGTTCTTATTAGCTGTGTCTGTTTAATGGATCGTGTATTCTTTGGCTGGCAACAGTTTTTCTTCAGCTTTCTAGAATGGATTTTATATTTTACTAACCTCTTGTGTTAGAATAGACATTATGAAACCAGGATGAAGTTAAAGGAAAAAATGGGATAGGATTAATAGGCCAAGATACTTTCTTTTCCAACCTTCTGTTTTCATAAAGGCACATTTAAATGACCTTATGTGTATTGTTCAGTAATTTGATGCTCTTTAAAAGTCCAAGAAATACAGACCTCTGAGTGTTTCTAGTTCAAACTAAATGAGGGTTTCCACATAGGGGAACAAAAGACCGAGAGAAGTATCTTTATGGCATCAAAAATGCAAATTATTAAATCTTATCCTTGTAATCAGACAACTCCCACTCTGCTTGCCTCTTTCTTCCTCTGATCTCAGCAAAGATGAGCCAGGGTGGCCACAACCTTGAAAAAACTATTTATGGGCTTGGGAGAAATCATTGTGCTGTTTCTCAAAACAATGACCTCAACAGTACACAAGTCTATTGTTTTTCTACGTGGGGTATATTTTCCAGCTTTTGGAGTTTTCTACACTTTTCCCTTGGCTTAAAGTAAAGAAGATGCCAACTTTCCAGGAAGGTAATCCTGGGAACCAGACATTCCCGATTACTCTGAAATTCATAGGCCCATAGTGTGTATCATTTACAACAGAGGTGAAAGTGAGAAAGCTAAGACCAAAGGGTGTGGGGGTGGAGGTGGGGGAGTCAGATACAGACCTTACTACCTGTCAAGTTCTTCCCCCCACCCCACCCCTAACAGAAAACTAAGTAAAAGGTGCTATTCATGGATTTTTCCCGTCCTGGGTACACCGGTCTTTTTTCCTCTCCTTACTTTGAATTAGCAGACATTGTTGATGATCTGGGAGTAACTGACACCAACCATCTTTAGGACCAAATGGAGGCAGCAAAGTCTTTCTACCAAGAGATGCCACTGGAGATTATTACAATTTGAATGTGAATTGTCTGTTATGGCTTCATGTTTTCTGGGCTTTTTCACCAGCTGGCATGCTGAGGTCTCTGACCTAATCAATGAATTCATCCTTAGATTGGTTTGTAACATGATAGCATCTGTGAGAGAGGTGGCCGGGCCTCACTGAAAGAAATGTGCCTTGGGACACATGTCCTTGGAGCTATATCTTGTTGTCCTGGGCCCTTCTAGGTCCATTCTGCTGGTATCCTGTCTGCCATGATGTGAACAGCCTCTTTCTCCACACAGCTTCATCACTGTTTTGTTCTTTCTGTCCAGCTATGGGCCCAGAAACACTGAGCCCAGTGACCAAGGACTAAAACCATGCACAGAAAGAAACAGTCTGTCCTTAAGAAAAGTAACAGGGAACGAAATGAGCAGCTGGAGAAGGGTATGAGAGGCCTGGAGTAGAGAGTCTTGGTGTATCTTCAGGCCCGCCATAAATAGTGAGAAAACAAGGGCAACACAGAGCACAACTGACAGGCTGCATCAGTACCAGATCCCATGGAGACTTAGTCATCTGTGTGGGGCAACTTCTGGGACTGTTCCCATTGAGAAATTGCCTAAATTGTGAGTGCCCATCAATGTGTTTCTCCCAGAATTCCAGCATTGTCAGTAGCTTTAGCCATTTGCCCTCTCTTGTGGTCCTTAGCATCATATTCTGACAATGGCATTCATAATTACCATTCTTATCAGGAAGTATAAAATATATCAACCTCAAGGATTATTTTCATTACCATTTTTATTTCCACCCAGACTCCAAGTGGCTATCTTTTCTCTTCGGTGCCTCAGTTTGTCTGTGAGGACCCTCCTGTGGCCTTTCACTCCTCAGTCTCTCTTTATTTCTCTTATAATGTCACTTACCAAGATCTTAGTTTCTTCGGATTTAGTCAGTTGTTTCCATGAAGATTTGATCCAACCTTAGCATTTTCCCTTCACGATTCCTACCATCCTGCACCCAGAGCGCAGTAGTGTTTGCTTACTCTGAGTGTGCACTGTCTGTATTCCCTGTGTACTGTCTAGATATAGGAAGTGGCAGTCTGTAACCCACCTGACTGTCATTTGCACAAATAAGTTACCTCACCTTCTTTTTGGGTTTCTAAAAATTCAATCAGCTGTACACAAGTAAACTGGATGTTAAATTGTCCCCTTGGCTTAGTGTTTTTAATTGTAAGCCAGGGTAGTTCTTTGCCATGAGTTCAGTACTCATTTGGGCCATTCCACATTAGCCAACCACCTGACCAAGCATGTTATGTTTTCCTCATACATGGGAACGGAGCAGAGGCTCTGCAGTTACCCCTCCTTGCTGCCAGGGAGTGCCATCTTGCTGAGAAACATATGCAACAAATCATTTTGTTTCTCCTCTTTCATCATTCTCTATAATAATTTTCAGTTGCTCTAATTCAGTATGAAAGTCTTCCTTTGGACAGAATTTTCACATTGGACTGGAACAGTTGGAAATCCCAAATAACATGGTTTAATCCCATAATTTATTGAAGCAGCATCAGGGATGTATTATTCAACTTGATGGTCAGGACGTCATGTTTATACATATTTAATTTCTTGTTTCTCTTCTGACTTGAGAAACTTATTAATCATAAGTCTCACCCTGTCTTTGCTTATTCATGGTGGCCAGGGCTCATATCCTTAGACTCACACGACTGATTTCTGTATTCTTACTGATTTTTATTTCAGGAGGCTCAGTCATGAGGTAGGACCACACGCAGTATATGAGGTTTCACCCTCAACTCAGTGTGTACGTGTGTGTGTGTATGAGATAACTCCCGTCATCTTCATCACTGCTGTCACGTACACGCTCTTGATTGCTATTCAGCATGTAAGCCCTCAAGTCTTTTGTTTTGACTGTTTTATTACAGAAATATTGAATATGCTTATAGAAAAGTGTTTTAATTCCGATATCTGGATGTCTTTCAAGCACTTCAGAATCTCTCTCACCTTTGTTTTCCGAGGTCTGAGCATTGGAATTCTGAGTGTGGTAAATAATCTGCTCATACCCGGAATTTCCTGTATTGCTGAACCTTCTGTTTAAGGGCACCCTACCCACTGGAGGACAGGAGTGTGTCCTGACTTCTGTGAGTCTCTCTGGCTCAGTGGATCTGGTTTTGAGGCATACTTTTCCTGTAGGTGTTTGTGATGAGTGGTTCTTCTAAGGGATCCCAAGCTTTTCATCTTTGTTAGTAGACTTTGAAGTCATTCCTATGAAGATTGAAATTCAAGGATAGAGTTCAAGGACAATTATTGCTTTCAGGGACTTCCAGCTTAAGGACATTAATTTCAATATTGTGTACCCCGCTTGATTTTGTACCTATTTCCTTATTCGTTATCTAATGACTAATGTCTGGATTGTTAGTCCTCAATCAGTGATAATTCAGAAATTGGAGAGTCATTCCTGGTTACTAAATAAACATTTAGGAAAGACATTCTGAATTAACTGATTATGCATGATACACTTTACATGGCATTTTCCAGCCAGTTCTTCTCCTCTGGCAGTTTCTTTTGCCATCCGGATGTGATGTCATTAGCAATGTCCCTTGTTTGCCTTTGTTGGTAACAGGAACACTGATTCCAGCGAACAGGAAAATCTGACCATGAACAGGTCCTGTATTTACAAAGCATATGTGTTTAATTTCTAGTTCCTCCACGTAACTTGATGATTGATATCCAGAAAGACACGGCAGTTGAAGGGGAGGAGATTGAAGTCAACTGCACTGCCATGGCCAGCAAGCCGGCCACGACCATCAGATGGTTCAAAGGGAACAAGGAGCTCAAAGGTATGATGCAGACTGCCTAGCTGTGAAGCAGTTAGCTGGCACTCACAAGTAGGCCTTTGTGAAAATTATAAGCGAATGCCCCTGAAACAAAAGTATTCATTCAGATATGGTTTCTAATCAGTTAGCAAAAACATCTGAGGCCAGAACATGATGGCTTTCATTGTTTTCGTTCATAATCTTCCTCTGTGGCTTGAGAGTTGATGGTGAACCAAACCTGTAAGCTTGCACTCTTCAGGAAGAGCTTGTGCTAGGGATAGCTTGCAGTCTGGGGCTGTCTCTGTCTGTACCTCACGTTTCATTGCTCTTATTCTCTGTTTTGTGGTTCAAAACTGCACATTTTCATGGTGTGCCATTTTTAAAGTTCCAAATCATTCTAACATGCATCATACCATCAGTTGTCAATATGTGCTTTCCTGCAAGAAAAGTTGCATTGCAGACCAAGACCTTATGTTAATCATGAATGTACAGGGATGACTTTGCTGGTGAACCTGTCTTTTGCCCAATATGCCATCCTGTTCTTTGCATACTGTGACTTTGGGGTGACACTTCGGCCAGCTCTTATAGCCTTGTTCCTATTTGACCATTTTCTATTGTTCATCCTGTCTCTCACAGCTGTCAGCATTTGGCTCCCTTTTTTTTCTACATTGCCCTGAAAGTAGTGTATGAACAAATACTCTGGAGCTTACCTCTGTTAACAGAAATACTTAGCCATGTGCCTCTGTTTCCTCTGAAATGGAAACAATAGTTATAGGGTACTATTATGTACATGGAATGAGTGAATATTTACAACTCACTGAAACAGAGTAAGTGCTATATGTATGCTCATTAAATAAGTAAACAGTGCAAGGAAGAAAGCAGCCATTTTAGAAAGGTGATATGGAAATCTATATCCAGAAAAGAAGAGCTGTGTAGACAGCAGCAAGTTTCCAAACGCTTGTTCTGTCTTAAACTCCTACATCCTAGGTAAGGAAGGAGCTTCTCGTTTCCTCTCTGCTTCTCTGTCGAAATGAACTGAGTCGTTAAATGTGTACCATTAAGTACAAAACATTCAAAGAAAGTTAATAACGTACCACGCTTCTGGGAGTGCCTCTGGGGGTCAGGAAGGGACTGCCGAGGACTATTCATTCCTCTGGAAGCTTCCTCCCTCTTTTTCTGGGTGTTCTTGGACATGTATCCCATCTGGCCCAAAGCCCTATATCTTACTTTGCGCTAGCCCACTGCCACTGCATTTCTCGTGATCTTCCAAAAGAATAAAGAGTTTAAACATTTCAATTACAGTTTCAATTAAGTAAGTCCATTTAGTTACCTTCCCTCTTAATTGTTGATGATGGGGGTAGGCAAAGGGGGTTGTTTATGTCTCTACTGCTGACTGAATTACTTAGGAGATTTGGACTGAGCCTTGGAAGGTTTTTCTGTGGCAGCCTGGTAGATATCTGAAGTTCCAATGACTGCAGGGTGAAAAGCTTTTTCTCTTCCTCCTCCCACTGCCACAAGCAGCCAGAGTCAAAATGGCTTGACTTGCAACTGGCTTGGCAGGAGGTTCCAAGATAGAAGAAATATACATAATCTATTTAAATAAAATAATGTGTACTATCATACTATTTAGGTTTGGAATATATCTGACATGTTGTTATGCATGGCTGAAAAGAAAGAAATTAAGGGAAATAACTACATTATGGGCTGTCCTGCCAGATTGCCCTGACCCATGACACTGCCATCATATTGCCCAAAGTAACACCGTTGGGATAGGGAGAAGGGAAAGGATCTTGATGTATTTTGTCTCCCACAGGCAAATCAGAGGTGGAAGAGTGGTCGGACATGTACACTGTGACCAGTCAGCTGATGCTGAAGGTGCACAAGGAGGATGATGGGGTCCCAGTGATCTGTCAGGTGGAGCACCCTGCAGTCACAGGAAACCTGCAGACCCAGCGGTATCTAGAAGTGCAGTGTGAGTAGCCAAGCATCGTGTTTTGAGGCCAGTGCTTAGAAACTCCTAATGGTCATTCCTTGAAATTCACATATACATTTTATACCATGCAGATGGGTTTCCCCCTGTTGTCATGGTAGAAAAATAATAGAAAGATCATTGTACTGAAATGCTATTGTATTATCAAGTGCCAATGAGAATGTGAAGATACTGTGTCTAACTCAAACATGAAGCTAAAATAGTGACAGTCTGTTTTAACAAGGCTTAAGATCAGCTTCTTTCAGTGGTGACTGTCATCATTTCCAGGCCAAGTCTGTTGTGGTGATCCTCCTTCCCTCTAATCTATTGTAAACACTGGGTGTTCATATTTTTATTCCCATTTCACACCAACCTTTTGTTCTAAATTGCATCTTTGTTTAGTGTTAATTAGAACAGAGAGTTAAAAATTGAACTTCGTCCATAATACTACACTGTAGTGAGTGAGAGTGTCCCTAACTGTCCCCTGTAAATTAAAGAGGAGGTTCTTCTTGCCTTCTCCTCCAAGCACTTCTGTTTCAGATAGGAGGGGAAATCTTTCTATCCCAAGCCATACTCTAACCAAGGTTGTAACCAAGTTACCATCTTCTCTCACTTTTCATCAAAAGATTTTTTTTTCTGCAATTTGTCCTTTGGAAGTCCCAAATATATTGGAATGTGTGTAGTGGGCGGTGTTACAAAGGTTTGGGTAGGAGAACAGTGTTTGGGAATCTAATGGAGGAAATGCAATACCAGCTCTGCGATTTCTTTTGCTAGTGCTCTAGGGCCACCATCACAATTAGGGTTTCTCAGATCTTTCCTAAAAAAAAAATATAGAAATTCACTAAATTCCAAATGCCAAAGGACCAAAATGAGATGGTTATTTGGACCACCTTTCCTGAAGAGGCCTTAGAAAGGGTCCTTTCTGCTTCTTACAGGGCAAGTACACTGGAGTTCTCCCAGGGATTAGGGCAGTGGCTCTCAATTAACTTGTAACCCTTTACTACAGTTTCTCATGTTGTGACCCCTGATCATCAAATTATTTTCATTGCTACTTTATAACTATACTTTTGCTGCTGTTACGGATCATAAGGTAAGTATCTGTTTTCTGATGGTCTTAGATGACACCAGGACTAGGTGTTCACAGCTCATGCCCATCACTCAGGAGGCATCTTTGTGTGTCATATAGAGACGCGCTGTCACTGAGTTTAGGGCCCACCCAGATAATCCAGAATGCTCTCATCTTGAGATCCTGAAAATTACACATGCAGAGATTCTTTTTCCAAATTTGGCCCCATTCACAGGTTCTTGGGGTTTGAACTTGTCTTTGGAAGCCATTTTTTAGCTGATGCCCTCCTTATTGTGTGGTTAAATTGTTCAAGCAGAACAAGATGTAGGGGAAGTTATAAACTTGCTTATAAGAGACCATCTCGTCCAAACCTCTTCTTACCCTGCGAGCATGGCTCAATTTACATTAGAGAATGAAGGTTTTTCTTGTTAATTCATTTCCTCTACTTCATTATATAGCTTCATTATGAGCATCATGCTTATAATTTTCATATCACTAAAACTATTGTGGTGTAATGTCCCTATAATGGGAAAACAGAAATGATCAGATATTATCTAAATTGGCAGATAGTAGATTTCTTGTGACTTTGTTAATATGTAATTCGTTTAAGCAAACTTAATATCCATTAACGTTCCTTGTAGGGGCCCATTAGCTTTAATAATACATTAGCTCCTTTGTGAGTCCTGAGTGGATACCCACCCGGCTTCCACCCCTAAACCCTTTAAGTAGTTTCCTGGAGTATCTTTTAAATAGAGTATAGCCCCTCCCACTTACAAAATTACACTCACTGCCAAATGCAGAATATTTCAAACAGTATGCCCCATACCTCTGGAAAATGTGAAAATGATTTCTTGCCTTGTTTTCATCTTCCGTAGATTCGAGTGGAATTTCTCCTTCCAAGAAAATGAATATAGCTTTGTATCCGAATCCATTTGACTCTAATCCAACAAAGTACTATGGGCTCCTCCCTTCAGGAGAGTCACTGTGACACCTTCAGAATTGAGTCTGCAGATCCTGATCAGTTCCCACCTTTACTGCAGCTGCTTTTGTAATTCACTGTGCTCTTTTCTCAACTAAAGTCATATAGACAGTATATTCTTGATGCTTTTAAAAATATGTAAATGAAAAAAACATCTTGTAAAGGAAGGTTGTGAATTACAGAGCTTTATACAATTCGCAAGGGGAGTTGGGGGTCTGGCTTAAGATTCTTAGAAATTTAGAAAGTCACCTGGCTCTTCCATCTAAGAATTGTATTCCATTCCCAGAGCTGTGTTGACCCTTGTGAAGGCAGCCAGGAAGTCTTCAGCACCTCCAAACACAGTTGGGATTCTCTGCATCATTCCCAACCAGCTGGATGCTCCTTGAACGCCTGTTAAAAGACTCCTGTCCATAAGCCTGATGCTTAAAAGCATTTGGCCCTAAGTCTTAGCAGTTAAGCAATTGTGGTAGTTAGCTCCGTTCACTCACAGCAGTTCTTTCTCTACAGACAAGCATTACTGTCTTGATGAGCCTAAGGAAAGGGTTGGGGCTCTTAGAACAGTTGCTCCAAAAGCAGTCTGTAGAAACTGAATTATTGTGGACACCCATGATTAGTAACAGTACACTTCCCCCTCCCCCACCTCCTTTTTTAAAAATGACCCTAATCCCTGAAGTTATCACCTTTATAGGGTCACTAGCCCCTAAAAACTTCTTTGATATCATAGACCTGGGAAGGTGAGTTATCAGTCACCACATTTTGCTTGTAACATGTGATTCATTTACCCAGTAGAATTTTGCTAAGTTCTTCAGTCACTGATAAGATCTATTTTCCTTAGGCTACTTTACTGCTTTAACTATGACCCCTGTGTTAAAATCTGTAAAGTTATGGATTTTATTCATTATGTGTTTTCATCTTCATCTAAATTTTTTTTAAATATACCATTGTCCTTTTCTTTTCTTCTCTTTTTTTATGCTTTTTCGAGATACAGTTTTCTATGTAGCCTTGGCTGTCCTAGACTCACCTTGTAGACCAGGCTGGCCTGTAACCCACAGAAATCCTCCTGCCTCTGCCTCCCTGTGTGCTGGAATTAAAGGCGTGCGACACCACAACCACATTGCTCTTCTAAATGTCCTTTCCTTTGTAACCTAAGAAGATTTCTTCAGACTATGACTGTGGATCAACTGTTACCAGAAAATCTGAGCCCTTCACAGTCCTCACACTCTCCCCGAGTAACTAAGATGTGGATGACTAGAGACCCAAGTGCTGTTAGGCATCTTCAGCCGCTTTCCTCGTGGCCAGTTTTGGACAGTGAAGGTTTGTGGGATGATCTCCCTGTCCCATCTAAGATAAATGAATGTCAACTGGGACATCAGCAGGGCCAAGTGACTGGTGGTGGAATTCCGAATAAGTTAAGTCCTGTTTTACAAATGAAGTTCAGAGGAAAATGAAATTTCCTTCACTGTGTGCCATTGAATGTCCTACTTGAAGGATGACAGAGGGAGGAGCGATAAAAAGAAAGGAAGGGGCATGCTTCCCCCTTAAGATGTGTAGCTCGTCTGTGTTGCACAGTAGACAAGGCTTGAGCTACAGCTGGGCATTGCTTTTGTCTTGTGGATTCAAGTCCTAATTAATTGAACCAGCATTTTGTAGTGTTTGTTTGTTAGTACTTCTATTTGTGGTACCAGGAGAAATTGTTGTGCCCAATTATGTGAAAAATCAGCCAGATGTGTATGCTGTCATACTTTTAATAACCCTTAAATTTTGGTGAGTACAGATATTAATTGTGTAGTATGCATTGAAGTGATTAACATCAATGTAATTTATCATCTGGAGATTTCTGAACATAAATAAATGAGTTGTTTTGTTCAGTAAGGTGTTGACCCCTCCAGAATCAGTGAATTAAAGTCCCCCCTCCTCTTTTTTATTATAAATATGAAAGGCACCACAGTCAGCCAAGTGTTCAGTTATTTGATTTTCTGGGGCATTAGCCGCTCTTGTTTGTGACATTTCCCTGTTGGGTGCTCGTTTGCAAGCTCATTAATAAGGTTTTCTCATAGGAACATTGCTGGGAATGAAGAACATACAGTAGGGCTCTTAGTTTGCTAGCTTTCATTCTGAGGCCCAGCAAGGGTACAGCAGCATGCAGCTAAATGTTTAAAACAGAAAATAATTACCTTAGCAAGGTAGAACTTAGAGCTCTACTTTCTTAGATGTTACACAGAGAACAGTTGTGCCTTTTAAATATGCTGAGCTATATGACCCTAAAGTCTTCCTGTGCTTTATTTTCTCTTCCCCATCTTGCAAATGCCTTGTGAGTGTGCTACCCAGATTTACACCACGGTTGATTAGAACAGAGTGTGATACAGTTGTAACAACGTTCAGTACAGCTTCAGATCTGAAGGAATGCACGCCTATCAAATAACAGCCTGTTTAAACGGGACCAGTTCACTGTCTGTGTGCTAAAAGAAAACTGTCTAAATAGCATCAAGGTGGCAACACATAGCGACATAAGCTGAGAATTCAAAGGGAAGCTGTGACCCACAGTGTGGAATTTAGAGTGCCGTGCAGAAGGAAAGAAAGCCTTGCTCTGGACGCAGGAGGGCGTGAGCTGGAATTACTGCTGCATGGCTTTCATCTCCCCCATCACACTCTTGCTCTTGTTTTGCAAGACATCCTCATTTTGTCCATTTTTTGTAAAAAGAGAGAAACAAATTAAGAGCTGAGTCTAAAGGGGAAAATGAAACAAAGCCTCCAGAAACCGATATTGGCGCACCTCCTCCGCCCAGATTATCACCTGACAGTTAATTGTGTATGTGGGCATGGTTCTCAAAATGAGTTTTATTGACTGGATGTGGCCAGGTATTTTATAAATCCATATTCCCATCCATCCAAGGTCTAGAAAAGGGTAGGTGGTTCCTTCAACGGGAGGAAAATTGGGCATTGAGGAGATGATCAGAATCTGTTCTTTTTCTGTGACAAAATGAATGTTTGTGCGCTATTGATAGAGCCCTGTGGTGACGTGGTAGGAAAAACCTGGAAACTGGGAAATCTCTCCTGTTTGGACTGGGGGATAAAACCTGGAAACTGG
>NW_026596039.1:9529716-9607397 GCF_907164565.1 Psammomys obesus
TGGGAAATCTCTCCTGTTTGGACTGGGGGATAAAACCTGGAAACTGGGAAGTCTCTCCTGTTTGGACTGGGGGTAAAACTTCCCATAGCAGCTGCTGGGCTCCTCGCCACCCTCCCAGGTTAATTCTGGTTGTATTTTTAAAGTGAAAGCAGCTGTGCTTTCAGATGGGCCCTGTTGCTCTGTGGTCTCTCGGCTGTGAGTCCAACAGAATCCAATGTATGTATCAGTGTGTGGGGTTTCAGAAAGGCTATTTCAGTGATTACTAGTCTTTATGAGAAATAATCAAGGCAGAGAGACCCCTGCCTGAAGCACAATTTGTAACCTAGCATTCTTTATGTAATCCAGAGCAGGGCAGCTCCTAGTTCCTGAAGATTACTGTGGACTGTGGGTGGTGATACAGCCCATAGAACCAAAGCAGGCAGGCTTGAGCTAGGCGAGAGTGATCCTTGGGGCAAAGGCCTTTGCCTTTCTGTAGTTCTGCCCTACAGGTAAACCAGTGCTGCTGTCACTGAGCTGTAGTCTGGTGTGCAGATCCAGTACTTAGAGAGTGAAGTTAGTCTTCTATGTACACTCTGCTTAATGGTTTTTAGCTCAGGGTCACATTCTGGGTCTGTGGAAGGTTGAGTGATTGTGACACTGGCCTATAAAATTTAAAAAGAATAGTCAAACAAAATCCTTTCTGGTGTTTCCAAAGATGCCAGAAATGTCAGGTAACCAACTGTGCCATGAAATGCAGGTTCATCAGTCAGAATACCTGGGCTGATCCTCAAATTTGGGGAGCTAGCTTGACCTTCAAATCAAACAGACCAATGCATCCACAGATTTATCTTATTTTGAGGGCTAAGATGGACTTGTGCATTTGCATTTGTTACTATTATTTTAGTCTGTGGTAGAGCTAGGACAGACCTAATTCTTCTTGACTTTCTGATTTTCCTCCATTTTTATTCTCTTCTAATACGAATACCAATACTTCTAATATAAATGTCTACTATGCTCCAAGCCCTGCCACTTTTGTAGTTACTTGCCTGGGGTTTAAAAACAAGACAAGATGGCTGGAGAGGTAGTTCAGTGGTTAAAAGCACTGGGTGCTCTTCCAGGGGACCTGAGTTTGGTTCCTTGCACTCACATGACAGCCCACAACCATCTGTAACTCTAGCTCCAGGAGGTCTGTGCCCTTTTGTTGGCACTAGGCATGTGTGGTACACAGACATTCATGCAGGCAAAACACCTATATCTGCTGTATTAAAAACCAAGCAAAGGAAAACCCCTCTTCAGTAATACTGATCCTGTATTCACAGCTGTGGGAAGCATTCTGTGAGTATGGACCCTTTTGTCAACAGAACTGTTTCTCAGGGGCATGGAATAAAAATTGATCCTGTTTGGTGAGCAATAATTTTAACATCCACAAAATGTGTAGTGCCTTCTACAGGAGGAAGTGTCATTGTCTGGTGCCCCTAGCAAGGTTGTATAGTCCCCCCCCCTTAATCTCCTCTGATAACCCATCCCTCCTCAACAAGTGTAATTGATAGTTTTTAACCTGTCCTTTCTCTTCCTTTCTTTTTTGTTTGTTTTGAGGCAGATGTCTCACTCAATAACTCAGGCTTTCCTAGAACTTACTCTGTAACCCAGGCTGACTCATAGAAATCCTCCTGTCTCAGCCTCCCAGTGGCTGGGAGTATAATTTAAGTGCTACAATTTATACCACACGTGTAGGAGGTCCTTTCACCTTGAGAGCAAACAACCAGCCAGGAAAATTAGTCACTAATGTCTTAGGACAATAGAAAAGCAAGCACTCTACAAGATGGCCTTTTTTTTTTCCTTCTGGGAGCTCTGTAGCTCCAGCCAGGTGTGTGCTGTCTCCTTGTGTGCCCTATGTTGCCCTCTTCTCATTACAAAGCTGTCTTCCCCCAGCAGTTTAGACATCTGTATTGTAGGGGCTGATTTTTGCTTTGAGCTCAAACAGCTCCTAACACAAACCAAATCTCAGGTTAATCTTTGCATTGTTGTTCTCCTCCAAACTGCAGTAATCCTCCATGATTGACAAACTCTTCAGTCACCACTTCCTCCAAGCTCCAGTGCACAGGGCCTGACCCAGACCCTGACCTAGCCACTTTGGTAGTAGTGGTACGACTGTCGCCCTTAGGGAGACAGGTTGGCGAGGGTTAGGGAAAGACTTGAGCCCTTGATCCACAGGCATCAAATCCCACACCCAGTGTGTTTCTGAACATTGGATGAAAATGAAGCAAGGAACTTGGAGATTAGCACTCAAGCCCTTATAGTAATAGGTAGAAATTTTCATGCAAAGACCTTGGGGCTGGTTGTAGTAGCCATGTCAAAGAATATTTGGTGTCAGCATGTCCTGATTTAGAGCTTCTCAGAAAAAAAAAAAAGGAAAATTGCAGGTGCCCCTGGGATAATAGATCTCCTGCCAGGCTATCAAGACACTCCCTCTGGTCTCAGTTCTTTTGTTCTCTGCCACATGGGAAAGATAGCATTCTAGGCAAAAGTGTGTGTGTGTTGGGGATGGGTGGTTAGGGCAAAATCACACACCTGATGTGCTATGGTCAGGCTTCAGAGAAGAGCCTGCGCATCTTCATTTGCATAGGAAATTGACATACAGGTTACAGAATCTTGAATTTCATCTTCTAAGAAGATCATAGAACGTAGTACAAGGTCAGACTGGCATGAAATCAATTGTAATCTGCCAGTAAGCCGTTCGGACCTCTTTAAGAGTTTCCTTTTATATTTCTTCCTTTATAGACAGAAAAAAGTACATTTAAGGAATGTCTCATCAAATCAGAATGTCTTCCTAAAATTATTTTTTTAATTGGTTACTACTATAGTGTGCCCTACGGCCTCCTGGTATTTAACCCTCTGTGCAACTTTGACTAATGAACAAATTTTGTCTGCTGTAGCAGTCTTGCTAACTGTACTTTAGAGGTTTTTTTTTTAAAGATTACAGTGTATTATGAAAACCTCAGATCATTCCTCCTAATACATTGGTTGTTGCTGATGCCATCTCTATGAGTGCAATGCTCCTTAAGTGCACAGGCCTAACTATTTCTCTTATTTTTAGATAGCAGTTCCATTTTATAATGACATTAAGCCATTCTGAGTGATATGTTGCCGGACAGTTATTGCACTTGGGTAGAAAGTGTCATCTGGCTTTTAGCCTTGTACCTGATGACACCAACCAAGATGTAAAATGATACCCCAGAAAATGTATGAGGCTTTGCCTCATTACTTAAAGATAAATCTTAGAGTCTTAGTCTGTTTCAGAAAAGATTTGGTGAGTTATAACATTTGATTTATGAACATAATTAAAATATAAATGATGAGCTTTGGCTCTTCAATTAGCCATCTGGATGGTTTGATAATTCGACATATTCCTATAGTAGCCAGGGTCTTTTCTGGGGACATTTGATGTCCCTGACTTCTTAAGCCATCTCTAGAATCCCCATGTTTCTGTCCCACTTGTTGAAGATTCTTAAGTTCCCCAGTAAGGGGGTAGAAAAGGGAAGAATTTTGCCTTTAAGTTTCTTGTTGCTCGGGAACAGATCTTCGTGCTCAGGCCTTCTGTTTGGTTTATAGGGTATGAAGATAGTTCAGCTTCCCATGGCCAGATAATATGCCCATAAATACTCCATGTGTCAATGGAAAGGGACCTTTTTCTATATAATACAAGCAGTATTGATGTGCACTTTTCCTGTCAGCCATTAAGGTAACTGTGGCAACTGTGTCCAAACATAACATGGTAGAAGCTTCTTCTGGGGCCTGGACCATAAATTAAGAAAATCAGTTATGAAAAAACTGGAAGTGTACCTTCTATGGCTTAAAATACAAATTTTAGCTATGGCAAGTCCTTCACTTATTGTTCTGTATTTCATTGTGTGATTGACAACTGGTAAACGGCTCATTGGGAACATGTTTAAAAAATGTTTAACTAAAACAAACTCAGTGGTACTAAAGAAGCCATGCTGTCAAATCATTAATGGATGTTAAACAAAGAGTGTACTGTCCTTAAAACACTCTCTTCTTGTTTGCTTGTAAATTACAAGGAGGAGAGAAACAACAGAATTTTGCACACAGACCACCAAGACTAGACCAGCAACTACAGACCAGAAAGAAAGACCAGCAAGCACACAGTAGGCACAAACTAGCAAATGCAGACCAGGAGACCAACAAAGATGCTTTGGCAATCACAGGTAGCAAGTACAGATCAGCAGCCATTCTGTTCTCCTTAATGAGCAGGCTGAGGTCCAAGTGCATAAACATCAACCTATAAGGAAACGTTAAGTTGCTGTCTAGATTCGGGGCTCTCCGTCTATGTCAAAAGTCCCCTAAGCAAGAGTTCCTGGGTACTCTTTGGTTTCTGAGGGTGAATTGGCAGACAGGCCTTTTGTTATCTAAGTGTCATGACTTCACATTCGTTTCTGTTTGTCCTTTTAAAAATTAGAGTTCATCAAATAACTATATGTCAGGCAGAAAAACTTGTGTCACTAAAAATAGTAACATACATAATAGATATGCAGTGCACTTCAAGGTTCTGTTTATCTAAGATATGATCTGAAAGTGTGTGCCCAGAAGCCCTTGCTTTAGACCAGGAGCCAGTGCTAGTTCAAGGTCACCCTGTTTATTCCATGCAAATATTTTTACCTTTCTTTAATAACATTTATCAGGATCCTTACCATTTTACTTTTCCAGTAAAGTCCAAGAAAGAGGCAGTGTTACTTGCAGTGGCCATCTGGAGCTTTTCTCATCCTTATGTCCTCTGACAAGTAACATTGTTCTTTAGAAAGCACTACCAATTCCCAGTGGTCAGTGTACACTACTGGTTGTTCAAGGGAGCTCTCTTAAAAGGACCTTAGTATCTTGGGTTCTTAGTGACATAGCAAAAGGTACGTGATGCGATCAAGACTAAAATATCATCTGGCAACAGCTGTCCCAGGTGATGACTTCCCCGTGCAGTGGCCATAGGTGCGTGAGCAGTGAGATTGGTAGAGCCCGGCCATATTTCTGTCTTCTCTCTTATTCCATAGGAGGAATACTAATGACCTCACCACTACTTGTAAAAGGCCAAGGGGCTATAGTTTAGGTGATGTGATTGTGTGGGAAGGTAAAACTAAGGTAATTGTTTTGACCTTTCAGCCAACTGATGTCTTGCCCTCTCACACTTATTACTCTCGGGTCCATTTCCAGAAATATACATTTACAGAGCCACAGAATTAAATGAAAAGCATTGGAAAATATCTGATTCCACTCAGGTTCTATTTATAAATGTCTTTTTTTATCTATCCGTGTTGATTCTAACTACTTCTGCTTCCCTCCCTATTCCCTGAACCCCCCATCATTCATCTCTGATACCCACACACCATCTCACTAGCAGTCACAGTTCTGAACCACTGTTGGAAATAAAAATAACTGTGTCACTTTCCTGAATGCACAATTGTATTAGAAAGGTATACTCAGCTTTAATTATGGACTGCCATTGAGAAATGTACTTCAGAATCAGAACTCTAACGCATTCTGTTCTACAGGCCTGTCTGGCATTGTGTTATCTCTGAGACCTTCAAGTAGCTACATCATTCTATGGGTACCAAAGTTGTCATCCTTAAAACCCTTGCTTATTCCACTGTGGGTAATGGATCCTCAGAGAGTAGGCTCTTTGTGAATGTCAATTCTCTTTCCTCTGTGTTTATGCCAGGATGGATTCGGGGCCACCCATCTCTGTTTGAGTGGAATTCAGGAAACAATTTGATAGCAAGAGCATAGAAGAGACAACTTATTAATATGCAGTGTCAAAACACATTGTCACATGGTAATCTGTGATCTATGATAAAATGTATCAATTCTGAGCACCACAAATCTGCAGCTTCACCTCAGCATGAAGGCAAATGAGTTTCCCTTAGCTTGACTGAGTTTAGAGATAAACTTCAATGTAACAAAATGTGTTTCACAGGAATTGTTTGATGTGGCACAGTTGGCTTATGAATCTCTTATCTATTCAGGGTTCACTCCTTAGAGTTATTAGCCAATTTAATTTGAAGAAATGCCAGGATTACTAACTAATTAGAAGGATGTTGCCGAAAGCACACGGGTGGGGACAGAGTAAGTGCTGGCAGTGTGGGGTTTGTGGTAGTATGCAGGTCTGATCTGCCTGGTGCATCCTTTGCTAAACATCGCACTTTGTGTTATCACACAGATAAACCGCAAGTGCATATCCAGATGACCTACCCTCTACAAGGCCTCACCCGGGAAGGGGATGCACTTGAGCTAACTTGTGAAGCCATCGGGAAGCCCCAGTAAGTTCTGAAGACCAAGGTTGGCAGAGGGTCATGAGCGGTAAATGTCACAACATGAAGATATGCATTCACAACTCATTGGCCTGTCACCTGTCTCCAGCTGTAAAAAGGATGGGAGATTTTTCAGAAAATGAAGAATATTCAATGGCAGGAAATAAATATCTATGATTCTTAATGGTCAGGATTGGGAGGCAAATGCCAGCTAAAACTGAAATTCTGGTGACTTCTGTTTTATTGGCATTAACAGGCTGGTCAGGGCTATTTTCTCTTACATTATATTTCAACATACTGGGGCTGGAAAGATGGCTCAGCAGTTAAGAGTCCTTACTGCTAGTGTAGAGGATCTAAGTTTGAGTCCCAGCACCCAATCACGCTGCTCACAACAGGCATATCCCACCGGCTGTAGGAGATCCAACACTCTCTTCTGTACCCACATATACATGGGCACATACAAAGACACACATGCATACACACAAATAAAAATCATTTAAAATATCAATATACCAAAATCAAAATATGCAGTAGAACGTCCATAGACAGACGTGTTCTTGCCATAGCTAGAAGATGGCTTTCTAAACTGTAATACACAGAGTTTAGAGCCAGATGTAGACAAAAGAATTTGCTTCCAAGAAAGGTGGTGTCCTCAACTGAAAGGCAGCTTTGTTAGTGAGGAGAGATTTAGGACTCTCTTCAAAGGGAACGTGACTATTTTGCCTAGGAGAACAGGAGGGCTGACAGAGTCTCGTGTTGCTGAGGAGTGTGATGGAGAGGCTCTGTTTACTCCTGCACAGTAGTCCAGCGTGAGTCAGAAGAGCACCCACTAACATGGCAAACAAGCCTTGAGGCTATGCTACTGCAAATATCTCACAGTCCACTTAGTGAACAAGAGAGCCTTTCATCTTTTTAGTAAAACAAAATATTTTTAAGGTGTGAAAAATCCCAATTCATGGACTCATTAAGTGGAAAGACAGATCAAGTTGGGATTAAGGTCACTCAAACTTTTAGGTCCAGAAAACAGCAGTGAGCTCCTTCTGCTGTCCCTGTGGCATGATTTCTTTTTTTCCCCTCAGAGATTTGGGTAAGCAGCATTTTCATGATTTCATATAAAGACCTTGGAGCATCTTAACAGAGTTTCCCTTCATATCCTCAGAGAAAATTCAGCCTGTGACGGCCGAGGAGCCAAGAGTGCACTGTGTCAGAGGGGAGTCTGGCTATAGCTAGTCCCTTTGGTCACTTCCGCTCTCCTTTACCCACGGGCTAGAGCATTCCCTCTGCGTAAGGAGGGAGAATTATAGAGATAACCTTTGGCGGAGGATGGAGCAGAAAAGAACCACTGTTTGGAGTTTTCTCTGGTGCCTGTGGGTTATTTGATCCCAGCTTTGGCCGAGCAGTCATTTTCTCTTTTAAACCCTTCAAAAAGACTCCGATCCTTTTATATACTTATTTATGCCCTAATTAGAAGCTTTCCTTGTCTCCCAAAGAATCCCATGGACGAAGGAGAATCACTTCTCAGGGGCCTTTGACTGTTTGCAGCACCTATATTCCACCACATCAGCTGTTTGACCTGCTAACCTATATTTTGTTTCTATAATTTTTTTTCTCCCGAAGAAGGTACTGTGTTCAATTGCATGTGCCACAGGGACAGTGAATGACATGTTTGTTTCAGGACATTTTTGTTTGTTTCTCTCAAACTAGGAAGGGCTTGTGGCTGTGTGAGCAAGCAGGCATTACTCTGCAGCTATCCCTCCTTGCATATTACCTATTTATTTTCTCAAGAAATTGTATACAATAAAAATGGTAATTTAACTTGCCATTAAATGTTGTGAAAATTCTCAGTGCTTACCCCCACTGATTGTTTTCAGCTGTCAAGCAGCAGGATGTGAGATCTGATTGCCAGGCAGCCCCATTTTCCACTGCCTACAAAGAGGACATATGCAGTACCAACTTTTAAATAATTTACCGCTTTCTGATGACAAGCCCATGTGTAATTAAAGAAAATTGTAACTTCACATCCCATTTGAACACTGGAATGCTACTTGACAGGCCTAACTTGAGTATCCATTCCTCATTTATCCCTGGGTCTCTGCCCATGTCACTGCTCCCAGAGGTAGGACTAGGCACTGAGAGAAAATCGCTTATGTGTTCAAACCAGTAGCATCCTTCTTGTCAAATAAAAACTGGGAACTAAGGATATAAGTGGGGGTAAGTGCACTTACCAGGCTCTGGGTTCTGTCTCTGGAATCACACCCCTCACGCAAAAGACAATTTTCAAACATTCTAGATTTGCCCTTGGTTTTGTAGGGAGATGAAAGAGGCACCTTGAAGAACACAGGTTTCAAGTTCAGTGAGTGAACGACGCTTGGTGTGTATGCACTCTTTTCTCCAGAGCATCTTGCCAAATCCTTAATGGCTAGCTTAAGATATGTGTGGTATTTTAAATCACTGAAACTTGTTTTTGATAAGCCAGTTCCCTTGTTGGATCTAGAGAGTCTACTTTTAGATGTATTCTTTCATCATTAATCCAAGAACCAAATGTACTCACGGGGCAGGTCCAGCTATATCTGGGCTTAGAGGAGCCAATACAGAGGGCTAGTTAGGTCAGGGGCAGAGAGAGTAGGTGGACAGGGCTGCATGGCATCTCTGGTGGGAGATTCAAGCTAAGTGGGGAGGAATAGATCATATCTTTCCAGAATCAAAGGATTTTTCTGAACAGATCAAAACAAAGCTCTATTCGAACCAAGGCCAATGGCACGGGCCTGTAATCCCAGCTGCTCTAGAAGCAGGGTCAGGAGATTCACTGCAGTTTCAAGGGCAGCCTGGTCTACATACCAATTTCTACACAAGCTAAGGCAACCTTGAGGGCAAACAGTAATAAAAGAAGGCCAAGGATATAGCCTAGCAGTAGGGTTAGCATGTGCAGTGCCCACGAGAGAAAGGGAGGGAGACAGAGAGTGCTGTCCTGGTGTTAGAGTCCACTTAAACTCACAAGTGTCTTCTGAGCAAGCAAACATTTGGTGTGTTAGTACCTGTTGGACTGATGCATGCACCACTAGCCATGATCTTGCTCCCTCCCCTTCTCTAATTAATGAGATGATTAACAACGGGTGAGTTCGCCCCTGCCTGAGTTAGTGGGAAACCATACAGTGGGGCATGTGAGTTTTGCACACTGGCTTTTTTGCTGACTGACTAAAGATTAATTGGAAATTTTAAGACACCTGCTTATATCAAGTCTTGAAAGCTTCTCAATACCTGACCATGTCTTTTAAAAGCTATTGCAAACATATGTTCAGCAGTTGCATAGTCTCAACTCTATGGACTTTACATTTCTCCAGTGGGTCCAGTTATCTGCATCACCCTGCATGGGATTTGTTTGCTGCATGGGTGAGAAAGTGGATACAGATGCTGTAGGAGGGAATGGCCCTGTGACTTGTCCTTCTTACCTTCCCTCTGCAGGCCTCTGATGGTAACTTGGGTGAGAGTCGATGATGAAATGCCTCAACATGCCGTACTATCCGGGCCAAACCTGTTCATCAATAACCTAAACAAAACAGATAACGGTACTTACCGCTGTGAGGCTTCCAACATAGTGGGGAAAGCTCATTCGGACTATATGCTGTATGTATACGGTACGTGAGAAGACAGAGCCTCACCTCCTCTCTCCTCCGCATGTAGCTGCTGCCTGGGCTTCACCCCCAAAGCCTTTGGTCAAGTTGAAAACAAAACAAAACAAAAACAGTTGGTATCCTTCAGAAACTTAAAGAAGTCTGGCCTCAGGTGGACCCCAGTGGTCCCTACCTGGGTTGCCCAACAGTGACTGTTCTTCTTTCCTCTAATTGTGGGGGTTTCCCACAAGATCACAGTCTCTAGTTGTGCTGAGGAGAAAGGCTGTCCTCAGGCACAGGCCATGGAGATTATGTTAGAAGTAATGTCTGAAAAATTCAACCTTTCCAATTAGTGGTGTTCAGCTCAGAAAGTTTATTCCCAGTAGGTTTTTTTCCCCCCTATGATACCTGGTATAGCCTTTCTCCTGCTTTGATGAGCAGAGCTTTCTTATTTTCAACATGAAACTATTAAATCCAGAAGACTTTGCAAGCGAGTAACCACTCACTTGGTAGTTGGAGAGACTATCTACACCTTCTGTTTTAGACACAATGTCAATTTTTTAAAATGTTATGTTTTCTTAATCAATATCTTTCTACAGGTTATTAAAGAATATTATCATGAATTTCATTTTGGATTCAACAGATATGTATGCCAGGTGTTTTCCACTTCTATCTTGCTGTTGATTTTATGTATTGTGAATATGCTCTATTAAGTTGAGAAGTACCCTCCCTTTATAGTTTTATGCCATCAAATTGAATATCTTCTCTCCAATTGAAGTCTTCATTTTATACCAAGAAAAAGTCATACACTGGCCTAACACATAATGAGTAACCAGAAGCAAAGGCAAAACCCTAATATTATAAATATTTGAATATGGGGGCCATATTTCTGCCTTCATGTTAGCTTTGTAAACAATCCAAGTTAAGTTACATAATGTGAATGTAGGCAAAGACATAAATTATACATATGGAATAATGTTTACATGTACTGTCTCAGAACCTGGGCATCCCTTTTGTGAAGGAAGAAAGGAGGGGGTATCTTTGAACGGAGAACCATCCTTTATACCATACTTATATGGATATGAAGTTATAATCCTTTGCCTATACTTGAAGTTTTTTGTTTTTTTTTTTTTTTTTCCCCTAGCACAGTGGTTCTCAACCTTCCTAATGCTGGGACCCTGTAATATAGTTTCTCATGTTGTGGTAACCCCCAACCATAAAATTATTTTGTTGCTACTTCATAACTGTAATATTACAGTTGTGAATCATAATGCAAATATCTGACACACGAGGTATCTGGCATGTGACCCCTAGGGGGGTTGTGACCCACAGGTTGAGAACCACGGCCTTAGCATAACACAGACTTGAAAGATCCTGTCCAGTCCCCGTATTTAAGTGTCTGGAGTTTGCTATCTCTGCACACTTCCAAGTTTTATTAGTGGTTCATACACAGTTACTGTTCTTCTCAGCCGTTGAGGAAGTGTACAGATTTCCGTCTGTGAGAAAGGGAGCCCACTTTTAGCCGGCAATTTGCAGAACTGCTGTGCTGCACTATTTGGCTGGGATGGAAGATACATTCCTCTCTGTGCTTCTGCATGTACCTCTTCCACCCTAAGGTCTAAGCCTGATGGGAGTTTCTCTGTCATTGGTGCCCAGGTTTATACACATCTGTATAACTCTTCTTATGGACTTCATCTGCTTTCTCCCAGTCTGTGATGCACTCAGATGCCTAAATTATCTGGAAAAACAGTTCAACTTACAGTACAGTACTATTCCTACATCTCAAAATGAAAACATTTTCAGGCCTTGTTGGGCAAACATATTTGCATAATTTGGAAAATTAGCTTATAACCAGCATATGTTGAGATCCCTTCATGCTGTTTCTGACATTGACAGTTTTACAACATGACCTCATCTAATCTCCACAATAACATCATGATCTGTGCATATTTTTCATATCATTTGGCATATGATGAAGTGAAGCTCAGAAAGATTGTACAGTGTGGCCCAGTTCACACGGTCCCCAGATTGCTTGTGATGCCAAAGCCCACTGCAAAGTTAGTCTTTGCAGGGCCCCTTATTCTCACAGCTTTTCAAGAGACCAAGCCCCTCCGAAGTAAGACTGGTCTTTTCAAATTAGCCCCCTGGACCTCACTGTACTATTTCAAAACCAAGTATCACCTATTTAACAAACATACCTGTATACAAGTGTATCTCTGATCCAAGACGATCCATCCAGCCTCCTAGGGATTCTGTCTCTTGGTCCCTGCTAGTAGCACCATTGGAATGGCATGCTAGCATTCTAAACCAAAGTATTGCTAGTCTATTAACAAAACAATCTAATAATTTGGGCAGGGATGGACAGATAGTCTTTCCAAAGCAAAATACTGTGATATTACAGCATTGAAGTGCTCTGTGAACCTAAAGTTAATACACTTCTGAAATACTTAATTCTCTGGAAGTAAATTCTCTACTTGAAGCATCTGGCTGGTTAGAACCCCAGGATCCAGTTGAGCTTGTTCTTCTAGCATCCATGTTGAAAGCACAGCTAATTAGCTTCAGCTCTTTGTGTTTCTACCTATGCTTGTTGTAATGCTGTGTGTTGCTTTCAGGACCTCTGGCATGCTGGGTGAGCACGCTGATGAGCTGCACCCCAGCTCCCTGGCTTCTTAAATAGTGGCCTTGTGCTGCCCTTCTTACTGAAAATGACCTCAGCAAGGATGTTTCACCCGATAATGAAATCTGATTCATTCAAGGTTTCCTGAACCAGATGTGAAGGACAAGATTTGCCTAGCAGTGATGGAGATCACTGAACATGTGCCATTTTTTTACATAATGAGAGGGACTGTGGCCTCTCCCTGGCATCTATCCCCTTGTTCATCCTGTCTGCCTTTTGGTTGAGAATCATATCTTCGATCACATTCACACTCATTCTTACCATCTTGCACATGTCACATGCATTTAGAAATGGGTTTGAAAATAGCATTAGAGCATAGTACAGCAAGTCTTCCAAGTAGCAATATTGCTGTTAGAGGCAATACTGTAATTGAAACAAACAGGAAAACCACATTACTTGGCACCTGGATGGGCAGGAGGTACTCTCTGGACATGGTTTACTTGTTACAAAAGAAGGCAGTGTCTTGGGTGCTGGCTAAGGTCTCAGGGAACCCAGTTGATCTATCTCTGAGGTGACACCTGTCATTGGTATAGCTGTGTTCAAATAAGTTGCCCAGTCACAAAAACACTTCCTTACCTGTGGCTTCCATAAAACACACCAAAGGGCAAGACTGGAATGATACTCAGTCATTTCTTAGCCTGTTCTTTAAAAAAGGTAATTTAAAATTTAAATTTCATCATTTCAACTTCTTACAATGAGATTTTGCATGGAATCCTTTTCTTGATTTGTTGGAGGCTACATTAAACAACAGTTTAATTTGCTTATTTCCACATCTTCAAGGAGAAGTCTGTCATATAGCAGAACCATTTGCTGTTGGTTCTTCCTTATCAAGTTCATACAAATATGATTGTGTGAGGGAAGCAGTTTGTGAAGAAAATGAAAACCTTTGATTATTGATCAATGATAGGCATCATTTTATGCAGGCTTTGCAGCCAAGCACCAAAAGAGTCATCCATCAACTTCCAGGAAGTTGTGCCAAACCCAGTAAAGGTGCAATATATAATTAAAGTTTTGATGTATTAATTAGACAATCCGAGAGCTCACTTGAAGATAAAAGGACACCAGATGTGTCAGGGAGAAAAACTTGACGTGCTTTAGATAAAATTTAAAATCAAAAGCCTTCAAATCGTCTTATGCTCTATTATAGCAGAATGATTGCTTAGTTCAAAGTCTTGCTGACAATTTAACATATTCAGTTTGATCATCTGGGCTAAGATTTTTTTTGCCCTTTCTGTATCCCCAAATAATTTTTGAGATGATAGAAGATACAGTGTATCAAGTACCAGACAGAGGCTTCCTATCAGGCTCCTGGTTTTGAGGGTCAAACCTCATTTATATTTAGCTCGCTTGTTTACAAGATGGGAAATGGTCTTTCATTTTTATCATTGTGGTCCATTTAGGTCAAGCTTTTAACATGAGCAAAGGCAACTTATTAATATTTATAACGTGTAAAAATTATTGACTTTTAAAAAATAACATCTCAGTAAAATCTCACTTGCCTGGAACTTGGTACTCAGTCCACGGTGACATTCTCTCTTCTTTGTACGTATTATGGATACAGAAGTGGTTTTCCTTCCTGCTGGGATGTATTAATGGAGAATAATGAAGTTAGCATTTGCAGGGAGCATGTGTGCAGTGCCATGTTCATTCTTGACTGATACAAGCCGTTAAATGCAGCAGCTCCTTTTCCTCTTTCTTCCCATCTGTAAAGCAGAAAGGAAGGACAGCCATTGTGCTTTCTTGGCACCCAGGTGACTTAGCCTTGGGATCTGGCGGGGCCGGGGGTATCGAGTGTTTAGTTGTTTTTTGTTTTGTTTTGTTTCTCACTTTTCTATTTCTCATTTCATTTCTAATTCACTTCATGAATAAGAAAGCTTTTCTTCTTTTCTTAGCTCTTCCCACTAAGGATTTAGGTATAGTTTCAGACTTACATTTCTGAGAAGGAGCTTGGTGGTGTAAAGAGGAAAGCCATCCAACAAACATCTCAGTGTCTCCATGCCTCTGTTTGTCATTACTGATCATTGTTGTGTTCAGCATTGTGGGTTTGATTTTCCTTTTTTTTTTTATCCAGATCCCCCCACAACTATCCCTCCTCCCACAACAACCACCACCACTACCACCACCACCACCACCACCACCATCCTTACCATCATCACAGGTATGGTACCTTCATTGCCATTGAAAATGTCCTGAATGTATATTGTCTTTTTGGTATAAACAAAAAGAAGCCTAGCTGTTCTCTGCAAGCCCTCTGAACTTAACTGTTCCTTTACTTTGGAACTCCAGAGACACTCAATACTATAGTTGAGTCTTAAGAATCTAGGAAGAACTTTAACATCTGAGCTGTTAACGGATCAGATGGTTTGCACCTTAGCATGAGGGAATTCTTTTTGAAGCATCACTACTCAAAGCAGAAACACTAGGAAAATGGCAGCTTGGCTACTAGAGAACCAACCAGTGGTTTCTGCTTGGCCACAGCCGGTGAGATGGTAAGTATTATGGCCTGGATCATATCCTGGTCTAAATTTCATCTTTATCCACACGAAAGAAGTACATGCACCAAGTTTCAGAATGTCTCTGTGGGCCATGCAATGGAATGCTCCATCTTCCTCCCTCCTCTGATGGGTGGCTGCTGGCAGTGTGGCTACACGGACTTCTTGTTTCCTGGGAGATTGCAGGAGGCAGAGGGAGTCACTGTCTTCCGAGCTGAGCACTTGTGTGCCACCTCTTTTTTATATGTCCTCCCTCCTCATTCTGTTGTCCAGTGGATCTCAAACATTTTGATATTGCTTGACTGGGAGCTTTCGAGTCTCTTCTGGTCCAGCAAGATAGGCCAGTGCATGGCAGTACCATACCAATGCAGTGTGCAGGGCTTCCTAGACCAAGCTTCCCAACCACCGTTTCCAGGTGTCCCCTCTAACGGAGGAAAGAATCTCTTGCAAAAGTGACTTTGCCCCTTAGGTCTGCTTCCATTAAAGTGTCTGAGATCCCTTTGAACTGTGAGTCCTGCCATTCTATCCCTGGACTCCTTGATACACACTGAACATCTCACTTGGTGCTCTTCAATGTTCAGCCCTTTAGCACCCAATATCTAGCAGCTACCTCCTAGGATCACAATGCGTTTTATGGAGACATTTTATTTTCCATTTGCTCAAGAGTTGATGAGATGACAGAATGCAAAGTGCTCAGTGAGAGAGGCGCCTCATCAGTAGATACTACAATGGATTGTCTAATCCAGGTTTTCTTCACCTTTCAGCTCTTGGAGTGGGACAAAGAACTCTACCATAACCCACCATTGAGAGACTTCTTAAATACTGGTTACAGACACATCTGTGCCTAAACTAAATGTAAAACTTTCTGAAAATCCATCAATTGGTGTTGTGTCTCACTCTAAACCTGTCTCCCTTTAGAGATTTTGCTTCTTAATTCTTGTCTGTGTGTTTCTGCTTGAGCTCTCTGTCAGTTCTCCTTGCTTCTTAGTGAACTCAGTTTGAAGCACAGTAAACCAGTCTCTGTCATCTTCTTTATTGTTCATTAGCATATTGAAGATGGCTCCTCCTCTGCTTGGATGTCCACAGCGCCCATACTGCCATTACTTCATCCTAGAAATTCACTTCCTCACCTCTTATCTAGTTAGTAAAATTGGACTAGGTGTGTACTTTTTCTTGTTTTGTTTGGCTGGCATTGCTGGCATGGCACCCAGGACCTCTGGAATGCTATGCTAGGCAAGCACTCTACAGCTGAGTAATAGCCTCAGTCCTTTAGGAATGTGCTTTTCTTACCCGGTTTCATAGTTTTCTGTGAAAGGCCCTTTGGATATCAGAATAAATAAAGAAATTACACACATCATTAGCGACGTGTTTGTCTTTGGAAAAGTATGACCCAGCCTTTATACCTCCTGTGGTAGAAGGTTCCATTTAGGGATTTGTAGGGATTTACATCTAAAGACAGTGAACTCCTCACTCATTCTGTGAATAAACTCCCCATTTCTCCTGAATGTGGAACAACACTTTTCCTGTGTGACTGGCCTCATCACTGGCAGACCTTCAGTATTCCCTGACTCTTCCTCATCACTACAATCAGCCCCAGAAGTCACTTGAGTTGTTCTAATTCACAGCTCTTACTCCTTTGCTCCCAAGGACCTCCTTCTCCCCTGAGGTCCTCAAACATCTACAACTCACTGTGATCACAGTTCCATCTTTAAAAAAAAAAAAAAATTCTTAGAATAAATAATATCATATTTCTGTCCACATCAGAGATGACTTTAATTGGAACGTGTCTACTTCTGTCTTTGCCGCTGGCCTCTCAGTCCAAAATAACTTAGGATGATCTCACAGGTGCACTTTGGTCTGTGGTTATTAGCGTTCAAATGCTTTCTACACACCAAATGCATCTGTGGTAATGAATGCCCAGATCTTCACTGGCACATCCAAGAGTCATTAAACTAAAATTGGTACTAAAACAACGTTGTGGAATCCGTTGCCTTAATGGATGTGATCTTTCAGGCTTACTGTATCTTAACAAGCCATGTTCTATGTATTTATCTTGCCCAGAAAGCAACTTGTAGAGTTTAACATTTGCTCCTTTCTCCAAACAGATTAGAGGTTATTGAGTTGAATGGTTCTATGTCCCATTTTAAAGGGCCAGGCTAGCCTCTAGAGCTAGATTGGTTCCTAAAGAATCTTCCAGACGGAATCCTGACAAATGGATAGCTAAATTAATTTCCACTCCTCCCCTCTAGTACACTGCTTGGTACGTTTATAGTCACCATTAGCCTTAAAAGCTTCAACAGCTGAATCCAGTGACAGTAACATAAAGCTGGCCTCTACAAAGGAAAAGAAGCACCCAGAGTTGGCTATTCCTCTACTTCTAGTCAAATGCAGTAGCTGAAACCCATTCCCTAGGTCAGAATTCCATTACCAGAGAAATGTATAAATGCAATAGAAAAATATTTTCCAAGCTCAAAGGGTCCAAGTTGATTTCTGATTTTTCTAAAAGAAGCATTGCAGAGCTATCTTTTATCTTCTCTACCCAGGGTAATGGAATTGTTCTCTTTGTTGGGAAAAAATTTTGCTCCCAGTTATCAAGCTCTCAAAACAAGCTACAGATACATCCTGGAGCCCCTTGAAGGAGAGGAATCTTTTACTCTTCCAACTCTTCTTGGCACTCCCCCATCCCATATCTTAGATTCCCTAGGTTCCTAGGAGAGCAGTGCCCTCTGCCTACTGTCCTCTCCACTTGAAACAGATCTGGTGATAAGCCAGACACCCCAGAAGTGTAGCCCTAGGAAAAATTTTCTGCAGTATGAAAAGAATACTCAGACTGGGCCTGGTGTTCACACTTAATCCCAGTGCTTCGAAGGCAGAGGCAAGTGGATCTTTGAATTGGAGGCCATGCAGCTCTACATAGTGAGGCCTTGTCTCAAAAGAGAAGAAAATATTCAGTATCTATCTGCCATATCAGCAGAGATGTAGCTTTACAACTGGTAAGTCCCTGACATTAATATAAGACCCCTCAACATAAAAAAAACAATTTGTGGAAGCAGTTTTGTGAGAAACCGTTTAGAGCCTCATTGGCATATGCCCTAAGGTTCAAAGGTGTCGCTCTTATCTTTCCTGCTAGTTGATGTTATTATTGGTTCTGTTTGGCTCTTGGCTTTGGGAGTGCCCCTCCCACCCCCACCTTAGTGTTTTACTTTTTTGTCATATCACATTTTCCATAGGGTTTCTTCATTTGTGAGAGCATATGCCATAGCTCGGGAGAGCATACAGATGAATTGTTTAACTTTCTGGTCAAGTTCATGTTTCAAGGATAGTAGCCCCTTTCCCTGTGTTTGGGTCAGGCTTCCTTCCTGAAATTTTCCTGGGAAAGCATTGTCTGTTTTTCTCTTTAATTAACCTGGATATTGTATTGTTCCTGACTAGTGGAGTTCTGACTTGGGTGCTTGATAGAGCGTGCCACAAAAAGTACTCAGCATTCAGTCACAAACACCTTTCACAGTTTAGATACAAAGTGCAGGCCAGGAAGAGCTCAGCCTGTAGGTCATGCAACTGCCATAGATTAAAATAATAATAATAATAATAATAATAATAATAATAATAATAATAATAATAATAAAGCAGCCTTAGAATAAGAATGAATAGCTATAGGGCCAGATTGTAAAATGCAGTTTAAAAGCCTTTCATAAGAATGAAGTAGGTCATTTCTAAATGAGTTTTTTCTCTTTTTTTTTTTTTTTAAAGCATGGATTCAATTAAATATTTTGTGTTTCTTGGAAAAGAAAATTGCAAGGTTTCTCTTATTGGTGTCAGAGCACTCAAAAGCCAATATACCTAGGAGGATGTGACTCCTAGCCTCAGGCCCATGTATTATTTGGACTTTCACAGCTTGATATCATAGGCTTTTTTACCAAGTTAATGTGAATCAGATCATAACACGGAAGGCCCACACGGCCTTTGTCCAGTTAGTAGTATTTGGAGAGTATGCCAGTAGGGGAACTTACACTGTAGCCTGTGTGCAGTGTCTCAGGTGTAAGGAGGGCGCACATGTGCTTGCTGCAGTGTCAGTGGTGAGGCCATCTAAGTAGAAACAGAGCTTTCGTCTATAAGGCTGAGTCTAACAATTCCAATCCTGAGCTGCTGGTATTGGCAGCATGGAAAGGCTAGACACTGGTCTGCTTTTAGGTAGGCATTCAACAAAGATTGAGCATCATAGTTTGTGCAGAAAAGAACTCTTTAAATCCCTTCCTGGGTGGTTGAGAGATGCCACGCAACTAGAATGTTCAGTGTCAAAGGCAGCAGTTGCCACAGAAGTGGTCTTTGTCGGTGGCATCAAAGAACAGACAGAATGTAGATACGAAAGGGTGACATTTGGAAATAAAGCATGAAGGACTGATCGTACTTCTAGCATCTATCTTCAAGGGGAGTGTATTCATGTTGCCTAGAGTATGCCCTTTTTCCCTGTAGGAAATACACATCCTTCTTCCTACAATGCTTACTGAGTTGCCTTCTTCCTAAGTTGGAATTTACTCCATTAAGGCAGTCTTCCCTCATGTACTGAACACTTACAAAGTGTTTCTGATATGCCAGTGTGCCTGAGAACAGGAATATTATTAGGGCACTAATTACTATTAATGAGCCCGTGTCCATTTCTTTTCATACTGTTCTGTCTACGTTTTCACTTTCCAATAATTGTAAACCCACTACCTGTTACCTCATATCCAACCATTTTTGATACATGCTGGTTTAAGAAGGAACAGAAGAAAGCCAGAGTACTGCAAATATTGAAAGTCATCAGAATCCACATTTTTAAAAAACAAAGTGAGGGATGGAAAGTGAGTTGATATATCTTAATTCTATGAATAGTTTTCCTAAGTGTATATTCTTTATTTAAAATTTAATCCCAGAGATAGAGATACAACCAATATCTGTGTTTAACACCTGTCAGCAAAGCACATAATGCAGATTTTTTGAGATTCAGAAATGATACCAGGAGCTCTTTGAGTGTAGGAACATAGGAATGAAGGGCCCAGTCTTCCAGGAACTCATGAGTCTTAGCCTTGCAGAGCCCCTTCCTCTTCTGCTCTGGCCATCACCTTCCCTGCATCACTCCCAGCTCTTCTCCCCTGGCTTGTGTCCCGAGCCCTTGGTCCTGTTCCCACTGGCATTCAGAGACAATGCTACAGGGATTGTTTTCCTTGTGAAAGGCAACCACACTATATAGATTCTAATTATTTTACAGAACATCTGCTTTGCAAATGAGAGATCTCTGGGGCCTGGGCTACACAGAGTGAACAATTTTGAGGAAGCTTTTAACAAAACTTGAAATTGCTTAACAGCAACAATGAAATCACCTCCCCTTCCTGCTGTTCTGGGTCTCATATATCCTCACTCTGAGGAGAAGGTGACACTTAGGAAATAATCTAGGGCTGCTGAGGTGGCTCCATGATAAAGCCCCTGCTCCTCAAGCATGAAAGCCTAAGTTAGGATCTCCAACACTGATGTCAGAGCCAGGTGTGGCAGCAGGTACTGAGAGTCCTGGCACATGGGAACAGAGACCCAGGGCCCCAGAAGCTCACAGCCACCAAGACGAGACAAAATGGTGAGCTCCAGTCCAGTGAGAAAATGTCTCAAAAAATTAAGGTAGCGAAACAGTTGAGGACATCCTGGTGTGTCAACCCCTTCACATGCACCCACACAGGTGAGTACACATACACACACACACACACACACACACACACACACACACACACACACACAGACAATGTCTTTCTTAGGGCACTCCAGTTTGGGTCTTTTAGCTTAGCTCTGTTCTTGGCCACTTTCTCCATCAATAAAGACTGGTATGTTAATTAAGCAGAACATAGGTGGCAAGGAAATTAATTGGAAAACCAGTAGAAAATACATTTCAAACTTGAATTTCCCAGCACTTTATTTTTTCTTTCAACAAATTTCAAATAACTTGAAGGGGAGAAAAAGAGGGGGGAAAACACCCATATTTAATATATATTGGCAAGCACAGCACAGCTATGAAGTAAAATTGTCAGGGGAATTCTTTGCCTGCCCTGGTGCTGAGATTTAAAGCCTCTCCATAGCAGAGACTGAAGAGGAATTCAATTAAGGAAGCCCATTGGTTCTGTATTGACTTTAGTTAAGAAAATCAACTAAGGGAAAGTGTATTAAAATGTTGCCAGGCTGCTTGTCCCACTTCTGTCTAAGAGTGTATGGCTGGCAAAACAGGAGAGCTTGAATTCCTTACACTAAGAGCTGCTCTAGGATAGGCTGGCTTTGTTAGGTTGTACCCGAAGCATTCTCCAGCATTCACCCTGGTCTCACATAGCCACATGCTGTCCTGCAGTGACTCTGTGTCATAGTACAAGAACTACATAGGTCAATTGGTAAGAAAAGTATTTAAGGTTGTGAATTTAATTTTGTTGTAGGATTTTCATTTTCATTTATGGCACCCGTTGTGTTTGAGACCACAGACTAATTTATGGATTAGTTTTAAGCCCCCAGTCTGTCACACTCAATGAACAATTCTAAGTTGGAGAGAATCCATCTGAAAGGATTAGAATGGGCCACACTGGGGCTTACACATGACTGTCTCAACTAAATATTGCCCAGCTGCCTCTCAGGCGGGTTGGGTTTCATTCCCTCCGCTTGGCTACTTGGTAAAATGGCTTCAGTCTCTAATCTCACACATTGTCATTGCTTTCTCATTTTGCAAATTTCTTATACTGAAACGTGAACTATCTGTGGCTGTTTTGGTTATTTGAGGCAGGGTCACATTAACTGTTTGAAGGGCTGTGAGCCTAAGAAGGGAAGGCAGTGTTGAATGAAATGAGTGCTTTTCAGAAAAAGTCACTGCAGGGCCCTAGCTCAGATGTAATTCTTTCGGTTGAACAGCTAGGAAATGCCTAGTAAGACTCATACACTCATAGCATTTGTGAGAACAGGGAATTGGCTTGTTTTTGTTTGTTTCATTATTTTTTAAACATATAAAATAATATACATTTGTCCTCACTATGATTAAAACTAGAGATGATGGCTTAGCTTAGCCCTTTTGTATATTATAACCCAATGCCTTCCATTCAACTTTTTGTGACTTACTTCTCATAGGCCTAGCTCAATGTTTTTTTTTTAAGACGACAAAATTAGCTTTTAAAGGCTTTTGTGAGGGCAACTAGACACTATTTTTCAAGCCAATTATTACATTTATAACTTAGATTGGAAATGTTTGCATTTGCCCACACAAAATGTTACCAGTAACCACCCAGAAGCTGATTCTTGGTGGCGGGGGGGGGGGGGTGTTGTACTTTTCTTCACTTTGTGGTGAAGACACCCTAATAAATGTGCTTCACAGCTCTGTACTTAGCCCAGAGCCATGCTGTCCTTGGTTTCTACATGGCGTGGGGAGCACACAGTCACTTCTAAAGCATTTTCCCTTCTCCTTTGACTTGACATAGCCTCTGCTCTGGTCACATACCAGATGCTCTCTGAGAAGCAGAGTCAATAGCTCCCCAGAAACATTCTCAATCCTGATTTAAACCCAGTAGCCAACCTGTGTTCCCGCTGCAGCATCCCTTCCATTGCTGCTCATAGGCTCGCGATGTCCAGCTGCACTAGTCGTGTTGTTTGACTTGAATATGTGTTTGCTTAACTGTTTTAGAGTGTTTTTCTGCAATACCCCCTTTTCTCTTCTGTTGGGTGCAATTGATGGATTTCGCATCCCTAGAGCTGGGGAGCAAAATGCACTATGCTCGTGGCTGCATTTATTGTTCAGTGCCCATGGAAGAGCTAACGCCTTGCTTCACCTGGTTTAATTTTGTCATGAAGCTGACACAATGCCCTAATGCAGGAAGACAGTAAATTGGGATCATTGGTCAATGCTCAGATCTGATTTTTGAAACTTCTAACCCTGGTGTTTTAGTCAACCCATCTTTCTTTCGTTTTACACTGATGATTTACCTGGTTCCCTTCCCCCCAAAATGGGTGTTAGAAGTGCTACCACAAAAATAATGAGCCAAAGCAGTTATTGCTTTTTCTTTAGTGTTTTGGAAAGGAGCCAATGCCTGCCTATAAAATGTATTACATGCATCTAAATGTTTATACAAATGTGCCTTTGATCCTGCCCCTCAAATTTAAAGTGCCTCAAACCACTGTTGGACTAGGATGTCTCAACTATGGAGATGTATCTGTCATCCTTAAGGATCTGGTGTAGGGTTTGTTTCAACTGTACAATTTTCTGTGTTGTTTTCACTGCTATTTTAGGCACACAGACTTGACTTGTAAGTATTGTACTCTTCTGCAGTGTATTTTATGATTTTTTTTTCCCTCCTTCCTCTAGTCTTGAGAAATTTAGTGATCGGTTATATCAAGCTGCATTGGCCTCTCAGACCTCTGATTAATTCTGGCTCCTTAAAAGGTCTCTGAGTTTTTGATGGTAATGGGGTCCCTATTGGCCCAGAAAGCATGCCAACTGAAGGGGAACACCGGTGTGAATTCATGTGTCATATTTATACATCAGAAGCTCCAGGCTCATTGGAATCCTCCCCCCAAAAATACATTCTATGTTTGATATTCTGGTGCATTTAAACATTGCCTATGTCGAGCTCCAAAGAGTCAGTGGAAACAGTTGCCAGCTGAAGAATTGCATCATAAAAATGGCAGGGATTGCTTGTGATTTTTAATCCTCATTATCCCACCTGAACACCAGCAGCTTCTGACTAGAGAGGGCTTGGTAGAAGAAACATACTTGAAAACTGCAGAACTGGTGCATTGACATTAGAATGAAGTTGGCCAGAAGACCTGTGTCTAAGATGACTGGAAAATGAATGCCACCATGCATTTTTGTCAGTTATTCACCCCACTTCTATAGTCAAAAGTAAAGAGAAAATGCATTCCTTGAGTGCTTTGTGGATATTTTCCCTGTGAAGAAAAGGCATTGCCACAACCTGATAGGCGCAGACTTGAACAACATCGGAAGTAGAAGAAAGAGGCAGGCCACAAGTGAAGAAGATGGCAGGCACCAGTGAAGATGATGGCTCTGTCTCCTGACCCAGCCATGACAGCAGACTCTTGACAAGCAAGCCTGTGGCTGTGGCGCTGTACACAGGGATGGCTGGGTTCTTGAAACCTTGAAATTCACAAGTGGTGTTTGGCAGTTGTGTGAACATGTGTGTTTTTCAGACAGGCCTCATAGATATAACATATCTTGTAAGATGAAGAATTGGTGTACATGCATGTGTGTTTGTACATGTGCATGTATGTAAGTGTGTGTGGTGTATGTGTGTGTGGTGTATGTGTGACTATATCTTGAACGTGTTCGCTCCCATGGCCTCTCCATGACTTTAACTTGCTGGCTATCTTCTGATGAAATAATACAGTGGATGGAAAACTTGAATCTGTGTGCTGCACATTCACCTGCAAGCGTCTGAGCTTCAGTGCTGGAAAAGCACCCTCCTAAGAGTGGGTCTGATACTTAACAAGAAGTCCCAATGCCCGGGCAGGTTGGATTAAAACAAGGCAATGTTTGAATGTCTGAATCCATTGTTTAACTAGCCTTCCGACTGAGCTTTTCTGTCGCAGTCCTGAGCTTCGATGCATTAAGAACCTTTTAGCAGCCACTGAGTTTGCACTGGTGTTTCTCATCACTTTGCATGTCCCCCTGACTATTGACTCGCAAACACGTGTGTCCTGGCAAGACCCCCGGAACCAAAGAATTTACTGTTTTCCTCCCTGGCTCGCAGCTTTGAGCTCAAGGCATGTCTTAAAACAGTGCAACTCACTTCAGATGCTTTTGGCTTTTCATTTATTATTGCTTGTCACGCGGTGTTCTTTGAAAGCTTGCTCATATATTATCTGTTCCATTTTTTTCCATTCTCCCTTTTTTTGCATGCCGTTCCTCCTGTTTCTTCCCTTCCTCCAATCCTCTGTTCCCGTCTGTAGACACAACGGCGACGACAGAACCAGCAGTTCACGGTTGGTATCACATTACTGTTATCTACTTTCTCAGCAGTGCTGAGAGGCAAGGCAAGCCTGGGAAAAAGAAATGCAGTCTTCAAGGGAACTCACGCTCCAAATAGACTGAGCTCATAAATGCACCATCAGTTCTTAATGCTTGGCCTTACACTGAGTCTTGTCATTTCTGTTGTGAGTTCAGCACCCTATGCTTGCAATAGGAGATGAGGTCTCCTCTCCGGTGGCAAGCATGGCAGGGTGTCCATCACGCATTCCTCCTTGTCTATAAAACTCCACCAAACCTTGGAATCAATGAGACTTTGAAACTTTTTAAATTAATTTTTTTTAAAAAGAGAGAGAGTATTTGTCTGCAGAGCTAGCCCAGGTGCTTCACTTACCAGCTTTTACCTCAGGGAATTTTGAAAGGGGGTTCTTTGTTCCTCCGTGTTTGAGACAGACAGTCCGAAGGAAGATCTCCTTTTAGACTCCCAACATGAAGAGTAGAAGCCTACTGGTCTTCTCCAGAAATGTCATGACTTTCATTCTCTTCCTCCAGGAACCTGTCCACCCAGCCACCCCAGTCTCTGTTCATTTACGCTTATGCTTCTGTCGGGTGGGAAACAGCTCCCCAACACTGTTCCCCATGTCCATTTGAACACTGTGAAATAGGGTTTTAAGGAAGCCTTCAGTGTGTGGTACTTTGTAAGCCAGATAATAAAAAGTATATTAAGGGTTTTTGTTTGTTTGTTTGTTTAGCCAAAAGTTGATTACAAATTGAGTGCATAAACTTGAGACAGGGACATCCGGACACATTATCTGCTCTCCCCTGGCGCCAGTGCGCTACCGAATGGGGACAGTTCTATTAACTTCAGTTTTTGTTTTTGTTCAATCAGAAACTGAGAGTCCTGTTTAATCCGTGTATTATTGTATTACTCGGCTCAAATCTAACCTTGGCAAGATAGTGCTTAGAGCAGTGCTTATGTTAGTCTAAAGGGGGCTGAATTTTAATAACTGGATCCAAGGGAATCATTTGGTAAAGGACCTGCTTCAATCACTTTATATGCTATGCAGGGTGAAAATCTGTCACTTCAGTGACAAGAGGTGATCAGCCAGCCCTGTAGTGTCAATTCAGTTTCTAAAATAACATCTAGTCCACACTGACTTCCTTAGGCAACTTTGTCTAAGAACTTAGAAGTTGGGAACCTGTGAGTAAAATCTGTTGGGCTGTCCTTGGTCATGATCAGCAGGACTCTCATTCTCTCCCTCTCTCTTCCTCTCTCCCTCTCTTTCCCTCTTCTTCCTCTTCTTCTCCCTCTCTTGCAAGGCAACACAAACTTAAGTAGGAAGTGATGTGGCTTTCCAGCCTACTCCCACTTCACTGTCCTTTCCTGCCACTGGGACAAAGGGACATGTCCATGCAATAAGTTAAAGGGGTCAGGTACACTGGACAGTCATGAGAAACCCATTCAGTATAAAGTTTCCATTTCTAAGGTGATGTCCACAGAACTGGCTACACCTTAGTTACCACACTCCATTAAACTTAGTTGAGTGGTAGTGTACACCTTTAATCCCAGCACTCAGGAGGCAGAGGCAAGTGGATCTCTGTGAGTTTGAGGCCAGCCTGGTCTACAAAGTGAGTTCTAGGACAGCCAGGGCTACACAGAGAAACCGTATCTCAAAGAACAAAACAAACAAACAAAAACCTTATTTTGCATGTTTCATCTTTAATTGAAAGCATCCTGACTTCTTGGTTATCCTCAGAGCTTTAACTTGGCTTCAATGTAGCTCGGGAGATTTTCTTTTATTCTTTTTAAAGTACTCTTAAGTTTGGGGCTTCCTATAATTAACTCCAGGGTCAAGTGTAACCTAAGAGTCCCAAATTCTCAGGGTTCTTTGAAGAAGTAGTGACCATTTCTCCCCTAAAGCCCCAAAATTCAATGTTTCATTCCCTTGATAAAAATCCAAGCGCTTGCACTTGCGGCATCCTTAAATACCCAGATAGGGTATATGCAAACTAGAACTTCATATAAAAGCTGAGTCTAATTCTGGGCTGCTCATTTTAATTAGGTCTGTCTCTTTAAAAAGAGAGAAAAGGGGAGAGGAATCTCTGAAGACATGGCTTGGGGTTATATAGCATACTGGTGGCAGGACATGGGGCTGGCTGGGCCTTGAGAAGCAGCCACTGTCTTTCTCTTTAGAGACAATATCAAGCCAGGTTTACAGGCGAGACTGACTGGAGTGAGAAGTCTGTGGGAGAAAGTAGGAAAGACAGTCTTCTTATGCCATGTACCTCTCATGCCTCCAGCTGTACTCCTCAGCAGCTGAGAACTGATGGATAATCCTAGCTGAGCCCTAGCATGCATTTATAAATATATTCTTCCAACTTGTTCCTGATCCTCATAGTGTCTTCTCAAAGGGTCCCCTACTATTCTGACCAGCTGACTCTCAAGCCCACAGCCAAAAGCTCTAATGAAAAACCTAAGTGATGTCTGAAATTTTACTTGATGAAATAGGAAGAAATTTTCTAAGTCATTTGGAAAGGGTAACAAGATGTGGTGGAAATTATAGACTGAGGAAACGGGTGAACCAGGACATCATACTGCAGAGTTTATGTTAGCCTAGTACTGGAGACCCACCTTCAGCACAGCAACTGTCTGATTCACATAGTGACCTTGAGATGGCTCTTATGGTGATCTGGTCCCAGAAAAAAAAAAAAAAAAAAAGTTAAGTGGCTTGATAACTTAGCAACTTAAATGACAAGACATACTAAGTCAGCCAGCTGTGGCATCTTATTGGTCTTAAAAATGATAAACTGAATTTTCCATATTGCTATTTTCTATTTAACAAACAGACCCTTTCAAGATTTCCCTTTGAAGACTCATTAACATGTTTTATTCAAGCTTGTGTTGCTAGAGTATGTATGAAGTTTATTCTAGTTGTTCATGTGTGTTGACCGTTTGTTTTAACCAATAACTGATTGGGATAAGCATGTGTTGGAAGGTTGGACGTGCATGGGCATGATTCGAAACCAAATGGATTTTCTCCAAAAGAAAACCAAGCAACAGTTCACCACCATATGTTTTTAAGGACCTCACTGAGAATAAAGATAAATATGAGTGTAAGAATGAGATTTTTAGGCGAGGCTGACACCGGGTCTCTTTGAATGAGGATCTTGAGCACTTGTGGTTTTGGAGCTCATCCTTAAAGGCCTGCACAGGGGAAAAAAAAAAAAAAAACCTGTGTTGTGTGTGCATGTTGAAAGATGCGAAAAAGAAAAAAAAAAAAAAAAACCACTGCCAAATCCTGATAGCTCGTGGCCAGAAGCTGCAGGCAGACATGCATGGGTGGTTAACGCACGGGCGGTGTCGTCGTTATTATGGTTATTTGGTGTGTGGGTGTGTGTGATGGTTTTTGTCTGTCTGTTTCAATGTGGACACTTCTCTGTAAATGTCTTGTGCCTTGTTCTTTCCTGTTTGGTGTGTCCTCTCCCTTCCCCTCCCCTCCCCCTGCCCCCACGAGGGGTCGGGTGACAGCATGCCCACGGTCTGGAATAGCGCTTGTGCTTCTGTTGCACTGCAGTCAGCTGGCTTCTGGGTTAGAGCGCTCTCTCTCTCTCTCACTTTGTCTCTTTCCCTTCTCCTCTCCCATTCCCTTTCTCTGCACTCTTAACTCTGCCTGCCTTTTCTCCCTGTTGAGGCAGTGGAGGCTGACAGTCCTATGGATTTTTCTTATCCCAGTTGAGTTTTTAAATAGATTTTAATTCATTCTAGAATGGAGAGATCCTCAGAACCATTTTTCATTTTCCATTTTGGTTTCAAAGTATTTGACCAGTGCCAGATACCAAGCCCACACCCCAGACCACTGCCCGTCCTTGGGAAACTGCCCCATGAGTCTCCCGTTCCCTGACTTATGCTAGTACAGACCATGATAGAATCCTGAAAGCACTGTGCTATGTCCTTACCTTCCCTGGTAATCAGTTATGGGGGAATTCTTAAGTCTGTTTAAAAGAAGACCAGCCAGCAGTGCACATGATTACAATCGCTATGTCCACCGTCTGTCTGTGTGCCTCTGTGTACATCTCTCTGTATGAGTACGTAACAGTGGCATTCAAAGGCTGTCATTCAGTCAAGGGACTCTGCAGACATTGTATGCGCTACCCAAGAACAAAGCTAAAGAGGTTTACGAATGGCTGCAGGACCTGAAGATTGCGTTGCAGCCTTGATATGCAGTTTGGAAACTATGTGCTGCTGTTTAACGGCGTGAACCAAATTTCTGCTAATGGGAAGAAGGGAAAAACTCTCCACAAAGCTGACAAAGCAGGAAGAACAGGATGACTGAGCTTTTAGATTAAAACTACCGGGGGCGTCTGAACTCTTATGGCTGGTGGTGGAAGTATCAGTTTCCATGACATGGCCAAGTGATCAGATGTGTGCTGCGTAGGTAAGAGAGAGACCGTCGCCTACTTTGTTTTTCCTAATGGGAATGGTACTAGGCCACTGGGCCAAGGTTTTGTTTCCTACGGATTTTATTTCATTGTTCTTTTTTGTAATTTTCTGTAAAATATTTATATGATAACCTGATGAATCGAACTCAGAAGCCTCTTTAGGTAAAAAAAAAAAAAAAAAAAAAAAAAAAAAAAAAAAAAAAAAAAAAAAATCAAAAACTTGATTTTTGCACTTATCGAAATGGCTAGGATTTCTGACTCATTCTAATTCTTTGAGGTTTTTCTTCTGGTTTAAAATTGCCTTATTGCACCACTTTGAGAAGCCAGCAGGTACTGTCAAGAAGGAGAAATTCCAGCTCCAGAAGCACACAGTGCTTAGCCTGTGCCATAGCACCTGTAATGCCAGAAAAAGCCAAACATTAGTCTCTGCAGAAAAGACAGCCAATGTGCATAAATTAAATGATCATGTCTGCATCTTAGGACTTCCTTAATTGCTCCAAAAAAATCCCATATGCAACAAAAGTAAACTTTCATTGGTTTAACAGATTTTGAAGAAATGCATTGCATGCATTTTAATTAGAAGTGACTAGAACTTGAATAGATAATAGGAAATTTTGAATGGAAGAAAGGAGAAGTAATTTCCTACTTGTTATTAAGTGGCAGTGTTTCCTTTTGAGAAATATTCTCTGCTTTTATAAAATGCATCTTTGTCATTTTCTTTGAGAAAATGAGACGAGTCTAATTTTTAACATGAAAGAAAAATACCTAAACCAAAGCAGTTCTTGGAGGAAGATTTTGTTTTTCCTCACTGTACAGCCAGTGCTATGGTAAACTCTTCTAATTATGTTTATTCAGAAATTATCCAACTATGGCAGTATGCTGTAGATTCACGTAAAAAAAAAAAAAAAAATCAAACCGCAAAAGCAAATTTAATGCCACTGGCCTAAATGACTTCTCAGTTTGGAACATAATCTGGAGATTCCAGATGATTTGGTATATTTTAAATTTTATGCCATTAAAAATGACAGTTTCCGCTTTTATGGGGTTTATATCAACTGTCTGTTGCTTCTAAATGGAAAACTTTGCATATCAATAATACTTCATAAACATATTTGTTTTTATTTTTTTAATTAGCTTTCTAGTGTCCTCCCCAAGGAAACAAGCCTTAGGCAGTAAAGCTGCCTACTTGAAACATTCTTTTTTAATGTGGTTGAGTGGACACAATGCACGTATGTAGAACACTTTGATATTCATCGGGCCACGCAGAAGTGAGGGATTAGCCTTTTGAGAACTGCAAATTCATAATTAAGTACAGAGAACTACTTTATGTTGCCCATTTATAACAGTTATTCAAATAATTGTATTCATCAGTCTTTATACGATGGATAAAGCCAATTAGAAATAGAAACACTTTCAGCCAATCAGATTTCAGGACAAAGGCTAGCATTTCTCCTCAGCTGCTTTTATAATTTACTGCATTACCACGGTCCCTTTAGTTGCCTGGCTCCATAGCTTGGGAACACCTGTGAAATCTAAAGGCTTTCATTTTGATTTGGCTTCTGCTCCGGAGCATTTGGCATCCAGGGTTCATGTGGGAAACTCCTTCTAGAACTGATGTTGGAACAGCCTCACAACATACTCAACCAGCTCTCCACGTTCATTTGGCCTCTTTGTAAACCACCTTAGAAAATCTAAGCTTTAATGACCACTCATACAAACTTGTTTTAGTTATGTATTGCCAGAGCATTTGTTTTGGTTACGTTTAGGCTCTGGTCAGTAATTCACCAACGATGACTCTCAAAACATTAACTCAGCAAGTAATTACTGAGAATATACTTTGTGCTGAGCTCCAGGGAGGGGAAAGATGCAAAACTTGTGTCTCTCTCCAAAGACCATGCAACTGAATTAGATCCATAGCCATCTTCAAAATGACAGCTAGAGATTATAAGACAGCTATTGTGGGAGTTTGAGTTTCTGGGGCAATAAGATGGGATTGAAGGAGAACAGACATTAATAAGCAAAGGCCAACCTAAAGTTTTGTGTTGTTTAATAAACTTCCTTAAAAGATCAGCTGGGAATGAGCATGAAGAGAAGCCATCTCTAGCTGAACCTCCCTCTGTTTAGCTATACTCCACCTCACTTAATTCAGAGCAGAGCTGGTGGCAAACTGTCTCAGCTGACCAACATTGGGGTTGACTGGAATACAGGCATTTCAAGCCCCATTTGATTATCTCCTGGCCTAACTGCTTTTTCAGCTTTGAGGGTTTTATTTTTCCAGAACACCATTGATTTATGAAATTCTTCTTAAAAAAAAAAAAAGAGTTGTGAATCAGATGTTTCTGATGAAGGCATAACCTGCAATCTGCAGTTAGCAGGTGCTATACCATTTTGAAATATGTGATCCAAGATTGTGCTAAATTGATAATGAACTGTGTTTGTCAGTATTGGCAAAGGATTTCCATTTTCAGCAAAATGCAAGATAAAACTTACATACATCAGTATGTAGCATCTAAATACATTCATATTTAAAAGATATATCAGAGTGTCCACAGCTAACAATTCAGCTTTACTTTTTTTCTTTCTGCATGCTGTTTTGAATGAATGATTTTTAACCATTCGCCCTCATGTTTCATGTGCTTTCAACAGTGGAGGCCAAGGACTCCTTCTGCCTCGATTGTATAGCAATAACAAAATTACATGATTAAAGAAATGAACATATGGATTAATATATTCAAGCTCTCCAAAAAAGTGAGAGATAGCAAGAGATTTGGCTCATGTTTTTTTTTTTTTTTTTAAACAAAATCCATCCTCAGTTCTTAAGTGTTTTGTTTATGTCCCTCGAGGAATGAAAAGAAAAACGATTTGTTTTTACTTGTAAGGCCCTACTCAGTTGCCCAATTCCGCAGAAGAACTGGACAGTGAGGATCTCTCAGGTAAGGGCTAGTCACTAGGTAAGGCACTGCAGTGTCCAACCTGTGGGTTCTTTGTCCACTGTGACCAAATGACCACTTGGTTTGTTAAGGGGTCAGTGTGGATTCTGAGACTAAGGAAAGAATAAATTGGCACAGATAATGCATCCTTCTCCATTCACTCACCCACCTTTCTTTCCTATGGGAACAATGTGTGTATTTCAGACCAAGGCCTGTGCCATAAATACAGTAGAGAGCAGAATGCTGAGGCCACTCTTCTTGGTGACTTAATGTTTCTATCCTAGATGTATAATGGCTCAGGAGAAGCTTGGTTGCATTATAAAGCAGTTGCTGTTGGATTATGTGACAGGATCTTAAAGTCATACTGACTGTCTACTTCTGTAGAATAGACTAGAAAGCCATATTATAGTACTTTGAAGTAGGTGGTAGAGTGTGGGGGGGGCAATTGTTTTGTCACACACCAGGCTGTAAACTAATTATCCACCTCAGACCTTTTTCACAGCATACTGAGCTCTTGCAAAAGTAGCTTTCATGCTTGATTCCAGGACTTAGGTGTTACTAATCCAGAATAAGAAGCATATCCTAAAGAAGAGGGAGGAAGGAGATTTAAAGTGATCAGAGCTAAACAATTATATGAGCTCCCATGATGTCATGAGACTTCAGTGCCAACTGTCTACAGCTTCTGAAGCACTCTGATTGGTCAAAGTACAAAGTACTTAAGGCATGTGTTTCCTTACTGGAGCCCACTGGAAAGCAGATTTCATATTGCCCTAAACATTGTTCCTATCATTGTTTTGAATGGCTGGTGCTTGAGATGCTGTCCTTAACTATAACTCAGTGAAAACCCAGCTCGTACTCCCCTGTATCTCAAAACACACTGCTCTATTTCCAGATGTGTGCTTCTATGAGACCTCAGATATACCTTCACTTTTTTGCTCTGTCCCTTATTCGAGGGGGAGCTGAGCTGTTGGAGCAGAAGCTTCCACGAGGTTACACGCTGGGCCTGTCGCCTGCAGATACCTGTCTTGCAGTAAGCAGCCAGTTAATGCTTTTTGGATAAATTAATGAATTCTAAATACTAGTGAATTTCAGTAAGTAAATAAATTAGATAGGAAGCCACCCATTAGCCATGTCATTCATTTGTCTCTTACTTGTGGTTGATATATTTAAAGAAGTTTCAAAAAAAAAAAACCATTAAGTTTATTTTCTTTTAAAATAAAAGTAGGTAAGTCCTACCTGGCTATAGCACAATGCCAGAAGTAAACAGCTTGCCTCCCCCTGTGGAAGTGTTCTGTGTTCTGGCACTCACCTCAGGTACAGTGAGCCTGTACCACTGGATCGCTCAAGAATCCTGAGAATCCTGAGTTGACCCTGATCTCTTTTGGCATATTTTCCAGACAATGATCACTCAGACAGGCAAAAGGAATTTCATCCTCTTTAGGAAACTATGAATCAGCCAGGTACCTCTTTTCCCAGCATCATCAATTAGGAACACTGCAGGTCCCAGCCCTGCACTGTGTTAGATGGCTCTCCACTGCCATTCTATCAGTCACTCCATCCAGGAGCAATAAACCAACAACCATTTGTGTTCATAATAATTTGGTCAAATTAATAATTACATTGCCCCCACCCAATCCCTTTCGGCCTGAGGCATTCCTGTTTCTGGGAGTCATAAGTCATGTCGAATGCTGATGAACTGGCAGGCTGGGGCTGGGCTGCCTTTGCATCTGGTTTGATGAACTAATCAAAAACTGATTAGCACCTTTGTTCAAAGGGGATGCTGATTAATCAATTACTATTGATTGTGAGCTTGGCTTCTCTAGGCAGCGAAGAGACATCTAAAGGGAGAAAAAAAAAAACAACCAATAAAAATTGAGCAGCTGTCATAGTGTTTAAATTTATTAAAACAAAATACATTATTTTTTATGAAGCTGTCTTGAAATGGGTCACTGAAGGGGATCATATTGACTGAGAAAGGATGAACTTCTCAAATTTCTGTAGCCTGGAGACTGAATTCAATTATAATACAAGACAAACAGGCTAACACCCGCCTTAAACAGCCCATCAATAAATTAGAGTAGGTGTTGCCCATTTAATGCTGAACTGTGATAATGAATAATGTTACCCACTCCCTGCCGTATTGGGTAGAAAGTCCATCCTTTCCGCATTAGGGATTAATGTTTCACACTTCCAAACTGCCCCGTGCCCAGCCCCCACCCTTCATCCTCCATTCGCTGGTGCCTGCCTCAGTTAATGACAGGGTTACAGGCAGCATATGCTGTGCAGCCCTCACAGCAAAGCGAGGTGCCCAGCTGATCCTCCTCTGTAATCTATATTTGAAAAAAGGCTCGGTGCCTCGTTCACTGATTCAGTTATTGGCCAACTTGGGGTGGGGGCTTCTCCACTTCTTCTTTGAACCCTTTTGTTTACTTTTGGTGTGTTAATTTTATTGATGATAGGTCCACACTAGTTTTGAATTGTTTTATCAATTACATCTGCTATTTCTCAGTGACAGCTGGTGGTTATTACCACCCCATGTGGAATAGAAAAGCTTTAAGCATATTTATCCTTCTATTTTACTTTAAAACTTTAACAAAACTGTCTCCAACTGCCTCCCCTCCTTCATCAATGGAGGGGCCTCTGGGAACTGTTCAGTAGAAGGAGGTGGTAAATGGTATGCCCAGGAATAGCCCTCGGTGCTGGCAGGGCAGCCCATCTGTCTTCTGCTTTGGAAGCAGAGACACTGACAAGGGATTCCAGTGCTACTTTCAACTCTTGTTACCCTCTGAATGAGAAAGTGATCTGGAAAAAAATCCTAATGCCCTTCACAAGCCACAAAAACATGCCAGGGATGGGCAGGCTTCTGCCTGACTTTCATAGTTGTTAGGAGCAAACCCAGGGAACCAGCTCTTGGCTCTCTGGGTGGGTTATAGAGGAAGCCTGGACTTTATGTCCTGGCCTTCGCATCCAGCAATTCTCAGGCAGAATGCACTATATGGCTCCGGCACACATCATCCACCACCACACAAGTGAACACATTCGTACATACATGCACAAGCACACACAGAAACACTCAGCAGCCACTGCATTTTGGAGGAAGTCTTGAGTTAGCAGTACATGAAGTGTGACCCTGGTTTGGAAAACAGGCTGTTTAATTTTCTTGGTAGACAATATATCAAAAAGAAGAGGAGGAGGAGGAGAAAAGAAAGACTCTATCACTAAACAATACCACTGGCCCTCATAATATATTATCTAATTTTTATTCCATAAAAGTGTTTTAACTCCATGTGCTGGGCTCTGGGCTGGCCCCTACTAAACAGTGGGAAATAAGATCCAGTAGGAGCTGGACCAGCCTTGAATTTCACAGGCTTGTCCTGCCATCCAATGGAAACTTTCCAGTAGGGAACACAGACTGGTTCCCCAAGTTAATTGTGATTATGGAAAGTTAAAGCCAAGCAGTTGTAAATGAATAGCTGAGACAGGAGAAGGTGGAGGACATATTAGAAAAGCATCCCAGAGACCAGGGACAGGGAAGACCTGATGGGTGGGAATGGGCCTGCTGCCGTAGGGGATCCTCATGAAATTCCTATGGGATAGTTAAGGAAGGGTTGTTAATTTATAAGTGAAGAAAGCAGGCACCTTAGAGGCCCCAAGCAATTTACATGGACAGAATTTAAATATGGGTTCCTGGTTCAAGGTTCAGGGTTCTCAGCCTCTGAAAACTCCACAGCTTCTTCTACTTTGGAGTCTCTTGAGAATACAATTTTTGGTCCTTTTCATTTTTTTGTGGGCATTAGGGAACATGCAAGGAAAGTTGGGCCCTGCACAGCCCATCAGAAATACAGCCATGTGCTAACTGACCTGGAAAAGTTGTTTTACTAATTAAGTGCCTTCACCTTCAGAGAAGATCCACCCATGCTCTGCTCTGGTGCCACTGCCCCGTGGAGTTCCCTAAATGATGGGATTAGTTCCTCCCTGGGGTGGTCCTAAATGCCATTGTAAAGTAATACTTGAAAGGGTTTAAGACATGGAAGTTTCACTCTTTAAAATTTAAGTTGTTCATCCTGGTACATACCTGTAACCTCAGCGTTTGGGAGCTGAAAAAGAAGTCTTTTAAGTTTAGTGTAAATCAGTACATTGAGACACCTCATGAGACCCACAGTCAGAGTCTTTCCTACAACAGGAGTTTGCATTTCCCCCTAGTGCTGACCTTTCCCATAATCCAACATGCTACTGTTTTCACCATGGGGAGGAAGGTGGTCATGGCCAAATAGACCCAACGTTTTCTTTGGACTAAAATGTTGCTAGCCACAGTGCGAAGTGTGAGTTCCAATTCCTCAGGTTGGACACTGCTATGGGGTGACTTCACCATATCCATGATTCCATCCTCTTCACGCCCCCAAATGCCTGAGGCCCACCAAAGCATCTATCTGTAGAGACAGATTCTAGTGGGAATGCCGGTTTGGAAATACTTTATACTCTCTCCTTATCAGGTTCCTATAAGGACAACTCCAGTGTCATCCTCAGTGCCTCCCCATTGCTTAAAACAGAGAAAGCCATCCCAGTGTCAGTGTCCCATTATAAGACAAGTAGAGCAGGGCTCTACTCTCTGAAGATGTTACATGCCTTGGGATTGGCCTCCTGTTTCATGGAGTCATTTCTGCTGATGCTTAAATTAACTAAACCAAAAGACTGGAGAAGGGAGAGAAATTTGCATTTTAAAAGACTTGTCCTGATCACCAGCTGCAGAGTGTTTAACATTACAGTCCTGAAATCATAAGGTGCATCCAGTGGCCTCGGGCTTCCTTAATCACCATAGAGAACAGAAAAGTCATCAGCTATAGCACATGCCAATTCTGCATAAGTGAAATGAAAGCCTGATGACCCTTGCTTCTAAAGAGCTGACAAATATGGGTCAGTGATAAGAACCAAAAAGATCATCCTCGGATTTTTTAGAATGGCCTGAAGCTCAGCAGACACTGAGCCCCAACGACACACCAAGTCCTTAGCCACATAGGTGCTTTTGTGCACAGCCATGCCCTGGCCCCTGGCATCAACCCTAGCAGAATATCTTGGGGCCAGTATCTCAGAGGAGGTGATTGACCTGCCTGAAGTCACACAGGAAAGAATGAAGTTCAGCTTCTGGCCCAGGTCTGATAGCAAATGAGGTCCTACTTGGTCCCCTGTGCCTAGGCAGTGACAGTTAGGGAGAGCCTGAGTCGTGATCACTGAGTAACAGTGTAACAGCCACTGTCTGTACACAGTTGTCATTTAAATGAGCATATGCTGAGCTCCAGGGTATACACTGAGGATGACTACTGTGGATTTCCTTGCAGTAGCCTCGCACAGCCCCTCTAAATGTCAGAATAGCAGCATGACATTGCTAGAATCGAATGCAGCTGATGGCTGATGTTGGCCGCCTGGCATGCTATATGGGAATCTTCATGATTTTCTTGCCTACGTTGATTCCTTCCTTTCCTGTCTCTGAGAAGACAGAAAAGGAAAGGTTATGCTGCATAAAGGCTAGTTGTGCTCCAATATATATTAACATCTTAATGGGAAAGCTGTGCATGTACTGTATACATTTACCACTCTCTGACAAGAGGGAATTAAATGTCAGAAGGATTTGTAGCATCTATAATTGAATTGGTGCTGAGAAAAGCAAATCTTAAAAGAAGAATAACATATTAGGATTAGCAAACAACGTGGCGTTTTGTCAGCGCTTGCCATTCAGCGTGTTCCCCTCCAGTAATAAAGCTGTGCTTTTAAACCACAGCTTAGGTCCGTTGACTTAGATGAGAGCTACCATAGGCGATGAAAACAGGTAGCTACACCTTTCAGATAGCACAGGTGTGTGTGTGCCTGTGTGTGCATGCGTTTGAGGTTTTGTTTTGCTTTTCGTTTTTCTTCAGGTTTGGAATATGTACCGCCAGCCTCCTCTCCCTCCTCCTTAGCAAGAAGTAGCAAGTGACATCACAGTCATTAAGCCTTTTCTGAGATAGACTAATCCTTCCAGCTCTAGGAAGCTAGAGGCGACATTTCCATCATAAACACCAATTCTAAGAGTTTTTAATTAAACTGACTTGTCCAGAGAGACCTTAGCTGCACCAAGTGACAGAGCTATTGCAAAATTTCAGCCTCAGCTCAGGCTCCAGTCATCCTTGGGCAGGAGAGACCCAAGACAATTTGTAGTCCCAGAGAACAGATCAGTGGATGCTGGAGCAGTGTCTAGCCTGCACCAACTTTGCCAAATGTCCAAATGTCCTAAAGCCTGCACCAAGGAAGCCCAAAGGATGAGGGTACAACAGTGCAGTTATGGCCATCATGCCTGACACTGCACATTTCACACTCCACCTTCTCCAAAGCAGAGAACTTTGCATCCTTTTGTCAAAAAGACTGACTTTATATTCCGCACCTTCTGTTTCTGAATGGGCAGCCTGCGGTTGCCATGAGAGTCCCTCTGCCAACACTTCCTTGCCAGGAGCCTGTCGAGGACATCGTAGTCATTCCCTAGTTACCCATGGATCCCTAATTTGGCAGCACAGCCTGCAAGGCTTATAACAGATCCACAATCATGGCATTCTCCTGGCAGTTCGTGTGGCACATCTCCTGCCAGGTGGTAAAGTAGCCATAGAAACCGGCCCTTTGCAGATCAGAGCCTAGGGAGTGCTTCATGAAGGAAGTTCTCCACTTTAAGTGTTTAAGAAGTGAATACAAGTAGAAAAAAGAGAGAGACGAAAGGGTGAAGAAGAACTAAAAGCCCAATCTAGCCTTCAGAATTACCCCCATTCACATTGCCCTTGAGGACTGGGAACGGTCGGGTCAGCTGCCCTGAGATGAAGGTAGCTGAGCAATCTGGGACATCCCTGGGAATTTGATGAAAGAGGGTTTTATTTGTTTGCTTTTAATTCTCCTACTGTTACTCTGAGATTTCTAAGATACTAAAATTAAGGCCAGGGTGGTTGAAGCTATAGAGTTTGGTTTGGGTTTCTGTTTTGTTTGTTTATTTTGCCAACTTGACTTTCTGCTAGCAACTTATAAACCTCACCTGTAGCCAAGTAGTTTCAGCTTTTTGCCAGAAGAATTGCTAACTCACAATTTTAACCTGCTCATAATGTATCTGTCACACTTAGAGCTGTAGAAGTGGTGCAGGATGGGCTAGAACAGGCAGACCCAAAATTTTCCCACAATGAAGTGCTGCCACACCCAGCATTCAGTGTTGTCTAGGTTAGATTTTCACCTGAATGTGTGTGTGAAGGTAGTTTGATGAGGTTACTACAGGCAGACCGTGTACCCAAAACTAGAGTGATTGTTTTGTATATGCATGTACCAGGCATGTGCTTGGCATTCCTCCCCAGGACAAGAGCACAGCTTTATCCCAAAGTACAAAGGCACTAACCCTGGTAATGATATCAGAGGAACAACTGGAGCCTCTTTGGAAACAAGAAAACAAGATGTTGCAAGCCCAGGAGGCTTCCCTTTGCCTGCAATTTTATAGGAGCTTTGCACTCCCACCTTCACGTGTCACTTGAGAAGCTGCAGCAGCTGGAGTTTGCTTCCAGTTTCCTTGTCTGACTACAGAATGGAGGAAGAAACCTGGAGAGATATTCCCAGGAAACCAAGCAGCAAAGGGACAGAACCCGCATGGATGCCCCTACTCCCCCAGAGCGACAAGACCATCGATGGTGCAGCCTGGCCTTTCCAGTTCGTCATCTCTGAAGACCTAGTCATAACCCTCGCCTCATGAGCAGGACAGGGGAAACAGAGGCTAGCTGACTTTACCACAGGTCCTCCACGGTCCTTTGTTTTTCTCATGTCAGCCAAGTGCATCCCTGTGCCACCGCATGTTGCTGCTCTCTGTGACCAGCATCAGCTGCAGATGCAGGTGCTTCTTACCCAGTAGCAGATAACCAGCATCACCCCTACCACTTCGAGCCAATCCACAGCACGGTTGGAACTGTCTCCCATCCCACAAGAGGAAACAGAAGAGATGAATAGCAAACGACTACTCTCCACAGGGGAAGACAGACCATGACAGGCACTTAGGAACAGTCACAGCTCTATTACTGCCTCCCACCATCAACCAGGGGTGGGAGTGGGGTGGGGGAGAGGTGGGAAGAGGCGGCAAGGAGCTCATAACCGGCAGTGTTCCCTGTAAATTAAACATCAGTTACCTTCTGTGTCCATCTGCTGTAATTGAAGGCAGGAAAAGTGTCTTGGTGATTAACTAGCAGTAGTAAACTTTCTGATCAAAGTGTGTATAGAGAGATTACGCTTATAAATAAGCATCTGCAAAGTGTGTATGTCCTTGAGGGTGGGGAAGACAACTAAAACATAGGTATTTAGTGTGTGCTAAGTACAAGGGGAAATAGCTAGGTTGAGCACATTTGGGGAGCAAAGGTCAAATGAATAGTTGGGCTCAAGTAAGGAATCCCACAGATGACTTTTTTTTCTACCTTGTTTTGAGAAGGTTTTCATTCTTTCCCCACCTCCCCCAAGTTCAAACATACGAGCACATCTCTCAGGAGAAAAGGGGATTAGTCTTTTAATAGTGGACAAGAGTTGCCTGCCTCCTGATACCTGGGGACTTACTTTGTCTTAAACAACTTCTAGAAACTTCCACCTCTGCTCTCAGTCCTCCCAACGTGGCACTTGCCTCGTATAACTCCTTGCCCACTTCTGTATTCTTTGTCCCCAACCTAAGACACACAGAATTCATTGAAATAAAGTCAAACTTTTCAATCGTTTTGAAGCCCATGGCAACTGAAGACTAGTTAATTTCATTCCCATGAGGGGAACACGACTGGCAAGTGTTGCTATTACTTGGCCCCAGAACATTTGAGTGTTTGCGGTGGGGTTTGTCTCCTTGGTGTAAAGTGCGATCCTGCAGCAGGAAGAGAACCCAGTACCATGCCCACCCCTCGTCATCAGTGTGACTGGTTTTAGTCACCATGGAAACACACTCCTGGATGTGTCTGTGGTGATGTCTCCAAAAAGGATTACCTGAAGAGAGAGGCCCAGTCCTTAATGTGGGTGGTACCATTCCATGGGCCAGACCTCAGACCAGTAAAAAGAAAAAAGCAAGCCAAGTGCCAGCATTTGCCTCTTCCTGCTTCCTGACTGGGGATGCCATTCGACCAGCTGCCCACTCAGTCCTGCCATCATTCCTTCCGTGCCGTGAGACTGTGTCCTCAGAAGAGGAACCAAAACAAGTCCTCCCTTACGTGATTTGTGGCAGACGTTCTGTCGCTGAATAAGAACAGTAATCAGTGCACACCCCACATGCAGCACTTTCATCAACAAGCTGTTTCTTAAAAGGCAAAAAAGTTCCCACAACCACATTCTGCCTGGTGGAAAGAACTTTCGGGATACTAGAGGCTGCACTGTCTGTGGCCGGCAACCCTTGGACTGAGGCAGGCTATTCCTCGCCACTGCATCAGAGTGGACCTTATTAGGCATGTTGCTGAAGGGGCTTGCACATCATGCAGTGGACTAATTGGCTGCAGCACCTGCCTCTGACCCATCTCCATCCTCCAATTAGTCTCCCATCATCCTGCTGTCCAGGCGACCTGCTGCTGCCTCTGACATGGCATTTCTGTTGGGGTTTGGGTTATTCCATGGGCTTCCCAAAGCTAACTCCATGGAACACTTTAAACCCTCCACATTTTAATTGAGGCTCTTTTAATTAAAGCACTTTCCACGGGAGCCTCAGTCAGGAGTTATTTCCTCACATCCTTCAGTGCTTAGTCTCCAAGCAGAATTGGAAATATCGATGGAAATTTTAAGCCCTGCCCTCCCGCTGAAAGCGTTGTATCAGGTTTCAGCTCAGAAGAGTACCATTACCTTTAGCTGTCACGGATCTGTACACTTGATCGATAAACTTCAAATATTATTAGAGGTGGAGGCTTCAGAGATTTGCTCTGTTCTTTGGAGAGAGACAGAGATAAATCTTTCTTAGAAATTGACTTGAATTTGCACTCTCGGTCTTCCTGGTGAAACGCATTTCTCTTAGGCATCCAGCAACTACAAGGGGGGCAGATTTATAGGCCATGTGCTTCATGTACTGAAAGATTTAAATGGTAAATCCTTCACATATGACTTCACAAATCATGTAAAGTTAAAAGATTTTTACCGTTTCTGTTGCTGCTGTGCTTAAATTGTAAGGTACAGCCAGTAAATCATTTTAATGGAGGTGTCGTACTTGACTCAATAAAAAAAAGAAAAAAAGACAATGGTTTAGCTTCCACTCCAAAATGTTAATGTATTAATCAACGGGAGAATAATTGTTTTTTACTATGTTATAAATCTTAAGGTGCCATTAAGATTTCAGCAAGGGGTGATGTAGCCACATTCCTAAATTAAAATTGTTTACCCTGCCATACATCCATTCTGCATCGCCATAGCTCATTCTGGGTTCATTCTGAAGTTGTTCCCCAGCCAAAAAGTCAGAAAGGGACATCCTGAGGGAATGAGGCTTATAAGAGAAACAAATTACATTTTGAGGTATTAAATAACATCAAACCATCAGTGGCAATAAACAAGTATTCCTTCCTGTCTTATTGTGTTCTCTCTCTCTCTCTCTCTCTCTCACTCTCTCTCTCTTGCTCTCTCTTTTCTTTCTTTTTTTCTTTTTTCTTATTGAATTAGGTTTTAAGTTGAGGCTGTCTCCCTCACACTTTTAAATGTGGCAAGCATGTCATATGCCTCTAGTCTTATAAGCCTGTTTTTATCTTTACACAGTCATGCTTTCCCTACCCATGTTCATGTAAGGAAATAAGCTGTGGGGCGTCTGTTGTCCCCACTACCCCCACCCCCCAGTTCATGTGATAGCCTGAAGGTCTCATCCATAGTGCCCATGAGTAGTTAGGTCAGCCTCCTTAATTATTAGGAGCTGTAAGTTTCAGGATGTGTGTAGTGAGTACAAAGACCAGGTGAGGTCAGTAAGGATCCACAACTTTCCCTCCCCCACCACTCCCTAAGTTTCTTTCACAAGCAGTAGCACTCCTATGCAGCCTCTAATGAAATTGCCTTGTGGGGAGAACAGATCAATTCAGCCCTGGACAGGTCAGTCTGTTCCTTCCATGTAACTTGATCCATCTGGTTTGTTCTCTCTGACTCCTCCATTAAAAAAGAAGGTGACCTTCTGACCCTAGAGGCAAGTGTCCCTGGGGCTCCTGGTGTCTTGTAATGAGTTCTACATCCCTATTCCTCTTCTAATTTCAACAGATTCTCGAGCAGGTGAAGAGGGCGCCATTGGGGCAGTGGACCACGCAGTGATTGGCGGCGTTGTAGCTGTGGTGGTGTTTGCCATGCTTTGCTTGCTCATCATTCTGGGCCGCTATTTTGCCAGACATAAAGGTAAGCAAGGTACTTTGGCAGGCTGGAGCAACATATTGCCACAGCCCTAGAATTGGGGGACTTCACTGTTGTCATTGCTAGGCAGCTTGGTGTGATGGATGGCACAGCCTATGTGGTTCCTCAAATGGGGAGAAGGGGGCTTGGGAGGGTAAAGCAACCTTAGCAACTGCTGCTGAGGACTCTTCCTGAGGATTTGGATTCCCTCTAAATACAAAGCTATATAGGTCTGTTGTTTTCCAGTCTACATTTGGGGATAGAGTCAAAAAGGTAGGGGCTGGGGTGTGAGGAATGGCCCAAGCCCCGGAAGATGGTATGCGTGGCAAACATATCCACAGCCTGCTTGTTTCCCAGGAGACAGGAGGACCAGTTCGCTGACCCTGAACTCTGAGTAAACTGGTCTCCAGAATGTTTCCTCCTTGATGTGATGTGCTGGTTTGTTTTTTTTTTTTTTTTTTTTGTTCTTTTTTTTTTTAATCCTTTGCCTTAAAAGCCACATAAATATGTATTTTTTAAATTATCAGGGCAATTGATTTAAATTGCCATTAATCATCACACTTACCAACTGTGCAGACTGGATGGGCAATCATCCTTGCCAATGTTCTTCCTCTCTGCCTCATGCTGCTCTGAGCCTCTTCTCCCCTCCTGGTAATTTACCCTTTCTTTGTCGGCCCTTGTCTTTCTCAGTTGTTTTCTCAAGCGCTGTGCAATGAGCTTTGCGGGTACAGGGGCTTCATAGATGCTTGCATACTGCTTGACTGTTATTTAGGACTGGGGCAGGTCCCTGGAGCCCGGCAGTGGAGGACCAGGGTACTTAACAGCAGTCTTTAGGATCTGGAAGTGTGTGTCTGGAGCACAGAACAGTTGGGGAACCCTGGAGCTGTATGGCCCAGAACCTCTGCTTTTCAGTACTTAACTTGGGAGAGCTGGGAAGGAAGAGCCAGGGAGCCAAACAGAGTTTACACAGCATCCCTGAAGGATCAGAGGAAGGAAGCGTTTGACCACCTGCTTGCTCAGTTTATCACTTTAAAATCTGAAAATTCAGCAAAATGTCTCAGGCTTTTTGAAAGCATAAGAATCTTAAGCATTAAGAGTCAGAAAAATGGTAAGAGGGCTATCAGTTTACACCAGGCAGTTTCAGTTCCCACCTGCCTGCTATTCCCAGTCGAAGTCTTGTCTCTCTCTGGATTTGGTGATAGAAATGTCACCAACTGGGTTAATGTTCTGTCTATTGTCATTCTAAAGTGGCTGTGCCAATTAGCAAATCCATGAGTCCGGGTCCAGGCTCCAGTCATGGTGAGAAAGAATCCCTTGTTTATGAAGACAAGAGCCCAAACCTCAATTGCAGCCTTTACAATGTCAAATTATGTCCTCCATCTCATGCCCTACTCTGAAATGGAAGGCAAACCCCTATATAAGTTCAAGCACAGTCTCCCCTGTGGGTAGCCAGCAGTAACTCATGAAGCCAGGAGACTGGTGGGAGTAACTGATTCAGGATGACAGTAGAAGCATCATCAGGGCCCTAATTCATTTATTGGCTAATTGCTCTTCCTTGCTTTGGTCTTTAACCATGTGTGAACATCTCTGGTCATCGGTCTTTGGTGTTTACTGTTAATGCGTTAGTCAGCAGCTCTCCAGCTTTCTGCATTTTAGCCCCACTCACGTCTTCTTTTCTGGTCATAATCACTGCTCTAATGTCTCGTTTGCTGAATTACATCGCAGCAGCTCAGTTGGAGTGGTACCTTTGGAGCCCTGGATCCCCATCTGTCTCACCCACCTCGCTCTCTTCTTCCAATTGTTTTTTTTTCCCCTCTGCTGCCTGCACACCACTTCGGCTGATGATGGCCATAAAGCAAGTTGCCATCTCTGTACCACTTCACACAGAGGCCATCAGAGAGTCACAGTGCTTTACCCCTTCATCTTTCAGGTACATACTTCACTCATGAAGCCAAAGGAGCCGATGACGCAGCAGACGCAGACACAGCTATAATCAATGCAGAAGGAGGACAGAACAACTCCGAAGAAAAGAAAGAGTACTTCATCTAGATCAGCCTTTTTGTTCCAATGAGGTGTCCAACTGGCCCTGTTTAGATGATAAAGAGACAGTGATACTGGAACTTGCGAGAAGCTCGTGTGGTTTTTTTTTTTTTTTTTTTTTTTTTTTCTTTTTATGAGTGGGTGGAAAGATGCGAGACTGGGAAGGCTTGGGATTTGCTATGTAAAAACAAAAAGAAAAAAATGTTCTTTGAAAGTACGCTCTGCTGTTTGACACCTCTTTTTAATCTGGTTTTAATTTGGTTTGGGTTTTGAGTTTTTAATTTCTATTTCTTCCTACCAAGTCAAACTTGGGTACTTGGATTTGGTTTTGGTAGATTGCAGACAATTCTGTGCCTTGTTTTTCATTTGTTTGTTGTGTTTCTTTCCCCTTTCCCTTTTTTATGCATTTATTTTCCCCAAAATCAAGTTTTTTTTACCCCTCCCAAACCTCCCATTTTTTTGGAATTGACCTGCTGGGATTCCTAAGACTTTCTCCCCATTCTTGCTGTTCTCTGCTTCTTCTTTTTTTTTTTTTTTTTTCTTTTGTTTGTTTGTTTGTTTGTGTTAACGGTGACTGCTTTCTGTTCCAAATTCGGTTTCATAAAAGGAAAACCAGCACAGTTTAGATTTCATAGTTCAGAATTTAGTGTCTCCATGATGCATTCTTCTCTGTTGTCGTAAAGATTTGGGTGAAAAAGAAAAAAAAGAAAAAAAAAAAAAAAAAAAAACAGTGAAAACTCTTTGCTGCTGCCCATGTTTTAAATACTTAGAGCAGTGAAGACTAGAAAAGTAGACTGTGACTCGGAAACTGTCGTTTGCTGTGGATCTTCATTACTGTACAGGCTTATCTGCAAGTGAGGTGTGTCGCAATGAGGTTGAATCTGTCTTTAACTCTTTATCTGTAGGCGGCTCAGTATAGATTACCCCATGCTGTGCAGAAAGGTTTTGGGCTGGAAAGGTCTCCTCCTTCCTCATGGCCCTAAAGCAGACCCGACAGGTGAGGTCTGTCCGTTTTATAAGTGGACAAATTTGAGTTGCCACAGGAGGGGAAGCAGGGAGGGGATAAAACAGCTCTGCTCTGGTTATTTCTGCTATGAACAGTTCCATCCACCTTTCCCAATGGGCCTACTGCTCGCTGATATGCAGGAGAGAGCAAGTCCGTGTGTTGTGTGAATGACTGAAGGGGACAGATTTTTGTTTGTTTGTTTTTTTCCTTTTGTTTTTGTTTTCTGTTTTTCCTTTGTGCTTACTTAGGAGTGCAGTAGGATGTGGCCTGTATGTGCTGTATATTACAGACACTGTCCTGCTGGGACGCGTGTCCTGCTGGGATTTCCAACTCCAATCCCTGTGCTGCTCTCATTCCTTCAGATTTGGCTTGACAAAGGCAGGAGGTACAAAAGAAGGGCCGGTATTGTTCTCGAAAGGTCAGAGCTGAGGTGGAAAAACAGCATGTAGGGATTTTCAGTTACTTAATCAAAACTCAAATGTGAGTGTTTTTATCTTTCTACCTTTCATACACTAGCCTTGGCCTCTTTCCTCAGCCTTAAGAACCATCTGCCAAAAATTCCTCATCTCGCATGATGGCAGCCATAGCACATAGCTACTGAAATAAGTTACCTTGAACATATCTTAGACTGGAGCCTGGGGAAGGTAGCTGCGAAGTGGTGGTTTGCTGAGGCGTTAAGAAATCTGCAAGTAGTTCTGAAGGACAAAACCTAAGCTCTTCCCGCATGTGTGCGTAGGCTCCAGACTCCAACAGTCCCTATGGAAAGATGGCATCAGAAAAGATAGATCTATCTATATATATAAATATATAAATATATATTATATAACATTTTCAGTCAGTACTTTTGGATTTTGCAAGGTGCATTTTTACTATTGTTACATTATGTGGAAAACTTACGCTGATTTATTTAAGGGGAAAAAAGTGTCAATTCTCTGTTATTTGAAAGCGTGTTTCTTTTTCTTGTCTTTATTTAACTTCTGATAGAACCATTGCAATATGGGGGCCCTTTGGGAATGGACTGGTATGTAAAGGAAAATTCACTATCGAGCAGTGTTTTGTTGGCCCCTCTCCTGTCCCGAGGCACTTAACCAATACAAAAAGCCACAAGGAACATCCCTTTTTCACGAATTTTATAATGTGCATCTATTCCGAGCCCTTAGCACCCACCCTGACCATAGTGTGAACATATCAATGGGTGAGAACCAGTTAGCATGTCCTTGAAAAGGTTTTTCAGCTGTTCTTTTTAGAGAAAAAAAATATATAAAAATAAAAAAAAAAAAACAAAAAACCACAAACAAAACAAAAAATTCCATAGTTCACAGAATTGGCATCTCATCTTTGGGACCGCCCATCTTTCTGTTTTGACAAGTGTACAGTAGTGCAGTGTTCTGATGTAACTTTATGGATTATAATGTTGACATGTCTCAGGTTCCTGTGTTTTGATTGGTGTTTTTCCGTCTCAGGTAGATTGCAAAGTGTAGGCCCCACACATTGGAAAAAGAATAATAATAATAATAATAAAAACAAAGCAAAAACAGGAAATTACGGATTTTAGTTGTATATTGGTTTATGTATTTTTCTTAAGTATACAGTGCACTGTTTGAAATGTATTGTTGAGTATTACTTTGTACAGGTTGATCACTTTTTTTAGAGTGAAGAAAGAACAAACTTGTTTTTTTTTTTGTGTTTTTTTAAAGGAATATAAAATAATGAAGGATGTATAATTGATGCCAAATAAGCTTGTTCTTTAGTCACGACGTCTTGTTTTTCCCTCTAGGCCAGTTCTGTTTCTAAGGTGTACAAGGACCATGTTACAGTGTAAGAAATTCCACATCCGTGTGTTCCCATTCGCATTTTGTATCGGTTCATGTATACCATTTTTACAAAAAGAAAAAAGAAAAAAAAAGAAGTACTATAAAATATCTGTCTTCTTAATAAAAAAATTAATGTTACAAGTGACCCTTTAAATCTCTTTCTGGATTCTTATAACCCTCGGCCTCTGGTCCCAGCTTCCTCTCCTAGGACGTTGTGTGGGGGCCCAGAACACTGGCAGTAGGTGGCTGGGAAGTGACTGCCAGCCGGGTTTCTCTCTTTTGTCTGCTCATCCTTGTCCTGTCTTCCTCTTCTACCCTCACAGTAGACGGGAGAGTCCGGTGCTCGGCTGAACGGAGTCACCTCCAGTGGGCATGGTGATTTGTGCAGGTGTGCGGGGCACAGTTGCCGGGGATGGCGCCTCCTGTGGATGTGTCCACCACCACCCTCCCCATTTTCACCCACCACCCACCAACTTTCCTGTGTTGCCTTCTCCACCAGTCTCTTTCTTTTGAATTCATGTCTTAACAATTCACACTGCCTTCTTCCTTTTAAAATTCTTTTTCCTTTCACAAAATGAAGAGGTGAGCTGCTGAGGGCTGGTCCAGCTGCCTGCAGATTGTTCTCGCTTACCATTTAGGTTTTGGAGACTTCAGGCCCAGGTGGACTTTGAGATTTTGAGATTCAGCAGTATGGTATCATCATCTTTGCCTTGCAGGGAAAGTTAGAAATGACCGCAATTGTAATCCCTGAGCAGAAATCTGACCACCTCAAAGTGTCCAATCTCACCATTCACCCTCTTCTGTCTCAGTCAGGTAACCAGGAAGGTTTGGCAGGGAGAGACAAGGTAAGCTCCAGAAAAGATAAAGACTGCGCATCTCACTTTGGTTTCTTACATCATGGACTGGTCTCCATCTCTGGGCAGAACAGCACCAGCAAACAGAAGCAGCAATGCAGTCGCTGAGTGTCTAGCACCTGGAGACTGTGGGGGACACTAATAAGTGAAAGGGATCACTAGAGACTTGACTGAGGTGACCATTACCTCAGTGAGGAAGTGACCTCATTTGTAATTGTCACACCCTGTGTAAGAATACCTACCAGTAGAGATTTCTTGGGGAAGGGAAATGAGCAGAAGTTGGCAAGTCAGCTTAGTGGAAGAGCCAGGAGGCTGGCCTGGTTTTCAAGGACATTAGAGAAGAAAAGTGAGTTCGATGTAGAAGGTAGTGAACCTAGCCAGCAGATGGACGTGTGAGGAGTAAAGTGCTCTATAGATGGGATCCATCTTGTGCCTGTCCTCATAGTCTAGGCAGAGTTTTGAGATCTCACTGGCCTTTCCCAGCTTTTGCCAAAAGGCAAGGATCAACATGGAAAATGGCCTACCATATTTGTATAGGGCAAGGGTAATTTAGGATAGCATTCAAGATCAAGGGCTAGAGTAGACCAGCCTTGGTTTTAAATAACTGTTCCATCTTTACTAGCTGTGAGATATCAGGAGTGTTACCTAGTGCACCTGATCTTTGTCTTTTGCTGGATAAGATAGAATTTGTTACAAACTCAAAGGCCCTTAGGAGAAAGAATAGGTACAAGGTCTTGGGCTGGGAGTAGAGCTGAATGGTAAAGCCTGTGCTTAGCAAGCATGGGATCTTGAGTTTAATCTTCACCACCACCAGAAAGATAAGAATTTGATGCTCAGGCAATAAGGTTGCAGACAGGAAGTAAGCACTCATTACATGTTCATTATATTGTAATGTTGGTTTAGAAGACAAGGTTGTCCATGGCTATAAGAACTGGCTATTCTTCAAAGAAAGCTATCTCTGGACTCATCATGCTCTTGTGAATCTTTTTCATAGAGTATTTGAGAACTTTCTTACCATGATTCATCAAAGTGCTTACTTTTAGTTATTCTGAGCCACATGGCATGCTGTATGTGCAATGTTCTCATCCATTTCCGTGGCTATAGAATGAGGCTCCAGATTCAGCCTTAATGCACAGAGCAGGGACCGTAGTGGTCAGTGAACTGAGGCAAACACGAGGTGGCCATTTGGCTATTGAAACACAGTAGAGCATGCAAATGAAAGATGCCAGAAGCAGCTGAGTTAGTACACACTTGATAAGCTTCCTGTGTGCGTCTTGTTATAGCAAGAAAAACAAACAAACAGTTTTTGCTTCCTCTAGAGGGTTCTCACAAATGTTTGGCCTGGTTGTGTTCTCCAAATACATCAACTGGAACCCCGAGGTGTTAACCAGATATTAATTGGTGCTATCTTTCACTGTCCCCTGTCTAGCTGAAATGTAACTCTTATACCATGGACTTGCTCTATGGAGAACTGCTCCTCTGAGTCTATCACACAGAGCCTTAAAGCAATCGTGCAGTCACCGCATGACAAGTAGAAAGACCCTCCTTAAGTGAGGCATTTCTGTTGTATTACAAAATGTGGCCTCAGATTCCTAATACATCTTTTTGCCAAGATGCTACAAATATTTAATCATAAAGAACTGGCAGCCAAATTCCTTCAGCGAATTTCACATTTGCACTGATAGTTCAGAAAAAAAAAAAACAACAAAAAAAAAAAAAACAAGATGAGGTTGAAATGACCTGACCCCCCACGCACAGCCAAAGGGAGAAGAGGCTCTCATGGCCACTCTGTCATGGCACCTATTGAGTTCTCAGCAAGCAGTGGTCCTTAAAGGGCTAGCAGTCGAGTGCTAATTGCCCGACTCAACTTTTGTACTTTTAGTCTCTATTTCAAGCTTTGACTTTGTAAGTCCATCCCCAACTAGATAGCTTCTTGTAAAGCCTTGAAGATATGTGCCTGTCCACCCCAAGTTTAGCACCCTTGGTCCATCTGTTTGTGAGAATTGTCACCACTGGTACTTGTTCCTCCTTTGGGGGACGATGATCTTTTGGGTGATGGCTGCTGTCATATATGATAAGGACCCTTCAAAATGAGGTACTAACAGGTTAGAAACACTTAAAGTATGCTCCTTGTCTTATTTCTACTCATATAGAAGTGCTAAAGTATGACTGTGATAGGAGCTGTGGGATAATGCCATCCCCAGACCACTTTACCCAGTAGGAAGAAGGGGATGGGCACTAAGATATTAATAAGAGCACCCCAAAGCCTAGACCTGTATGTAATAATACTCTAATGCTTTTGAGTCTTATTGTCATCAGCATCCAGGCTCTTTTGCACAATAGAAAACTATATGCTTTGGTTTAAGGGTAATTTTTGTTTGTTTTTTGGGGGGGCAGTATTGTTTCGTTTTTTAATTCCCAGAAGACTCTAATGTGTAAATCCCCTGGTGGCCAGTGTAGGAACTGCAAGTCTTGGTTATTTAAATGCAGATAGAATTCATTCCAAGACTGCTGCCTTTTCTCCTTTTCTCTGGCACACATGCGCACTCACCCTCGATCCCCACTTTGCTCCCTCCTAATTCTTTAAGTAATGGGTTGGGGAGTCAGGACCACTATTGAGGAGCAAAGCAACCCTCTCCCTGAGCCAAGACCTCTCCAGCTGTCCTCCATACATATGCTGGCTCACACTCATATTTCAGACATGCCCGCCTTAAATCTTCCCTAAGTGCTATCTTCTCAGGTTAATTAATCACCAGGCTTAAACTTGCTGTTACCAGCAGGAAGTCCATCCTGAAGTCAGCAATGTTACGATTGCATCTTCTAATACTGTTTATCCTGCATTAGTGTTTACTTAGGGGGAAAATTGATCCGTAATTGATATTTCAGTCTTCCAGAGCTGGTGTTGGAAGAGCCTAATGCAAGCCTTTAATAGCAAGCAAATATTTAAATCCCTTAATGGTTGCTGAATATTGAAATGTGTGACTTTATTACTCTTTTCGGTTTGTTTTCTCTGTAGTTGTGTATTTCATCCTTTAAACTTGCAACGGATGCTGGCAGGCTCCCGTCTAGCTAATCCACAAAAGCTGTTTGCCCAGACACAACAGTCGTGATTAAAAAGTATTGCTATGGATGGGGGTCTTCTACACTCATCAGTCTCTGCTAGCTAGTGATGAAATTACTATCCATCTCTCTCTCTCTCTCTTTCTCTCCCTCTCTCTAGGCCTGTTTTCTCTAACCTCCTCTCCCAGAATAAAGTGATGGGGGCAGCTGTAGTGTCGCAGTTAGGAGCATGAATCTTTTATCGTTTGGACAAGGAAGGGAAAATGCCATTACTGTCAACTGAAATGTCCTTCTTGGGTTTTTTGCTCCTACTTCGCTGCCAAAGCCCATTGCTGCTGCTCACAGCTGTTCTTCATGGCTTGATCCTTAACACAGCCAGAAACGCAGCCGGGAGATGCTTAAGACAGTTTATGGAAAATAATAGATTTCCTTGCAGAGACACCAAAGCCTCGAGAAGGGACTGGATTCGTGTTAGACCCAGCCAAGATCACCAGTTCTTTCCCTTTCTGGCCTCAGTTACAAAGCCTCTTGCTCAAAGCGCGCAGGCCCTCTTGAATTGTCTGTTTTCCTGGTTGCTTTCTATCCGCACCCGCAAGTTTCTGGCTCTGGAGCTCTTTGTCTCGTCCGCAGCCGCATGAGATCTGAGAAGAAACAGCACCTCCACAGTGGACAGAAAAGATGCTACAATGTGGAAAAGAACTCCCAGGAAAGCCAGCAGAGGCGAGCTGAGACCCAGCTCAACCCCATGGGTGTCCCAGAGACAGATGCCTATATTGGAGGCCACCACTGCCCCGCCAACACAGGGTGGGCTCCCCCCTTCCCCATGTGGCATCCCCGTGTCAGGAATGCCAAGAAGTGGTGTAGTTAGCCCTGCTTCCTCCAGCTATGCAGCCCTATCACCTTTCCAACTGTCAGCTAGCCCTTAGGAGCCTCTGGAAAGGACATTCCCTTGGGCAGACCAGGAGGGAGTGGCTTCAAATACTGGGGAAATACTTGTTAACGAATACTGGAAAAGCTGCAAGAATGGCAAGACCAGAGGCTTGCAGCTTCCAGACTGTTGATGCAAAATTAGGTCAAAAGCCAGTAGTCTTTCCCCCACCGTGCCTGGAAGGTGAAGGTAAAGAGAGGGGTGTGGCCCAAAGGCATCAGCCCAGCTCTCTCCCTTCCCCTCTCATTGCAGTCACAAGCATCCGCAGCTCAGTGCCACCACTCCCCCACTGCTTTATTCTCAGCTCCTCCTAAATGGAAACCATTAATCATACTAAATTGTGCAATGATTCCATGATAGGGAGAATGCTGATGGCAAAAATCATTCTCCTTTGTTGTGCCAGGCAGGCAAAAGGCAGAAGTATTAGTTTGTCTTTTGCAAGAGCCTGGCTCCTTGCAAATGCTGACCATGTGCTCACCCAGGCAGCTGCCTCTATGTGCACAGCTTATTTTAGCATTGGGCTAAGGCACCCCAACTGTTGACAGAAAACAAGGCTCCTAGCTTCCTCTCCCTCATTCCAAGGACTTCCAGGAATACTTAAATCTGTGGGTGCCTTTACCCAAGGTCTTTCCCATTTCGAGGGGCTGGAATGGGAACGGTGGAAACCCCAAAGATGGTCTCAGACGGGGTAAGCCGGTAAGGTAAGCTGTCCACCCACCCTCACCCCCTCCACCCCGCTTCTGCCAGCTGGTTTGCGGGAGAGGCCTGGTGTGGCTACAAAGAGGTTTTTTTTTTTTTTTTTTTTTTTTTTTTTTTTTTTTTGCTTTTCAGAATTTGATGTCTGCTTCACTTTCGACAAGCCTCTTTGTAAGCCACCCCTTCTGAATTAGAATCATTTTCCAAAAGCTCTTAAGCTATGATTAATGCCAGGGCTGTTTTTAACAATCATCCTGCCAGTCTTAAGCTGTAGTCATTTTCAATAATTTGGAACGCTCAAAGGCAAGCCAGGAGTTTGTTGACAACAAAACCCAGAAGAGCACAGCCAGGCAGCCACAAAAGATGGAAAAGCAAAGGGACCACTTGGGTTTAGCTGGCTTTCTGCTCCTAGAGTTTCACTACTAAAAGTTTGATTGAACACTCACAGTGCGTTAAGGATCCAACTGTGAACATGGCTGGGCGAGAGGGCTGCCAGCCTGGCTTTTGTGTGAACAAACGAGCAGCATGTTTGGAGGGCTTCTGGGTTATTTATGGACACGTGTGGTTCATTCATGCCGTCCCCAAACCAAAGCACCCTCGTTTGTCTTCCTTCTGCCAACTTGGGAGACTGAGAAGACATGCCATTCCTTCTGCTTTGGAGACTGTTTGCTGCCCAGGAATGCTGAACAGGTCTCTGGTTAGGATTTGGGAGAACTGACCATCTCCCTAGCCACGTGTGTGAGATGAGTGCTCTCTTTTTAACCTTGGCAGTTTCCAAGCCAAGATTGCTCTGTTGTAAGCCCAGAGCAAATGAAGCTGTGGCAAACAGTGCTATGATCACAGGTTTACTTGGATCAAACTTTTGTGGCACTTACTTTCTTTAGTTCTTTGCTTTCTCCAGTAGGAAAGTGTGGGCTCTGGGGAAAAGCAGTTTAACCCAGTGAGTTAGACGTGATTGATAGATAGTTAGGTCTCAGTTTAACCCTGCCTCCCAGGTGTGTCACCAGTGAGTAGACTCCCAGTAGAGCTGGAGGTGATCCTGAGCTGGTTTCCAATACTTCCTTCAACCGTGAATGACAGCAGGGTCCCAGTCCCTCTGTCAGCGTGTACCTACTCTTTGCGTTTCAAGATGGCTTTTTCTGAAACAGAGTGAATGGGTTAATAGTGGCTGATCTCTGGGGCCACGTTTCTGGCTTAGCTAGTGCTACTCTAAAAGGTTATCAAAATCTGCCAGGCACACTCCAAGGCCTTGCAAGAGTTTTGATGGGGTTTCTGGCAAGTTTTCAGTGGATAGTGTCCTGCTGTAGGTATTCTGGGTCTTGAGCCTTTGGGGCATTTCCTCCTGAGGGCTCCTTCCCTTATATCCCCTGCCTTAGTTCATTGCATCAGCCACTCCCCCAAACTAGAGACCTCAGTGCCATTCTCTTTTCTCTCCATCACCCACCTTCAGTAGTTACCAGCTCCTGCCCCATATCCTCTAAATGCTTCTCAGACTCCAGCTAATCTTGTTATTTGCATGTCACCAACCCAGCCCATGCCTCTTCAACCCAGAGAATTCCCGTGGCTTCTATCTTCCCATCACCCCCATCGCTAGACCCTCTGACCTCCTCTGGATCCCTCCCCTGCTTGGCAAAGCTCCTGCTTGACTTTGGGTTTTCTATCAACTCAGCTGCTCACAAAATGCCTTCACCTCACTCTGGCCCTCAGCGCAACTCCATGACCCTCAGCTACATGTCCTGTGCTGTTCTATGCACCCATCCCACCTCTGTGCCTTGGAAAATAGGGGAGAATCCCTCCTAGGGGCTGATTCAGGATGTATCCTTTTGCTGCTCAGTCCCTCATTCTTACCTCAAGTTCTGTCCTTATATCCAAACTATTTACTTTTCTGTCTTCCCCAGTAAAAGAGTAAGTTCTCTGAAGGTAGACAGAGAATCAAATCCAGCTCTGTATCTCCAAAGCTAAGGGCGGTGCCTGGCTCTGTGCTCGATAACTCATTGGATGATGCGAGACTATTTTTCCATCTGTGATTGGATGGGTTCTTCTTCTGTCTGCTTCATTTCTGGAAATAGGCAGGTATGGCCTGTTCCCTTCTTTTTAGCCAGCAATTCTATAACATTTCCAACTCCTCCTGTGTGTTTTGTTGAATTGGATTTTGTTTCTTCCTGTCATGGTCAAAGTTGGCTGTTATTTTTGTTTTGTCTTTTTCATCCTGCCCTGTTATCTCTCTGGCTGGTTTATCCATACGTACAATGCCCTAAAGGTCCATGAGTACAATGCCCATGTCATAGTAACTAACACTCCAGGGCTTGTGAATGTATTTGATGCCTGGAAAGAAAATAAATGGGAGCTCCAAAGAAGACAAGAAAACTGTCCCATCAAATGTGTTAAGCATTCAATTAAACACCTACAAAAATATAACATTGTCAACCAAAGAGCAAGCTGCAACAAAACTGAATTTTTTTTTTAAAGCGCCAGGCAGACCTTACATGCAGGCAATGTGCGCTGCAGGCTCTCGTAGTGTGAAAACAGCTTCACTCTCATATCAAGGTTCTAGGCACTGTAATGATTTCCTAGCCATCTCCACCTCACTTCTTTCCTATCCCCACCTCTCCTTCTCCTCCCCATCCCGTCTCTTTGCATCTTTTCCTCTCCTCCCCTCTTTTTCTTTCTTGTCCTCACCTTTCCCTTATTCTCTCTCTCCCCTCCCCTTCTCCCCCATCTTCTGAACCTCCTTCTCCCCAAGTATATAAAACAGGCTCTGAAGGAAGACAGCCCAGGAAAAGAGCAGACCTGGTAGGTGGGTAGAAGCTAACCCTTGGCTAGGCTCCACCCCCATGCACTGGGGGCTCAGCATGGCAAGCTGTTCTACTCCAAGTATGCACAGAACGCTTGAGATACATTAAGTGTTCAATTAAACACCCTCTTTAGCGAGGATGGACAATTGCAGTTGGTAGGTATTTGTGATCTGCACATCCAAGCTTCAAGGCTGCAAGGCAAGTTATCCCAGTGACGCTCCCTGGATTTGGAGGCCAGCTGTCTTCTCTATTCCACTGCTGTGTTCCAGCTTTGGGAGTTTTTTTTCTTTCTTTCTTTCTTTTTTTTTGGTGCCAGGGTAGAGGGGTAGGATGGTGGTGATACAAACCCTGAGTAGTGTTTCCAGCTGTACCTCTGATTCAGCCTGTGACCTTGAGCCCTCGCTGCCTCCCTGAGCCCTGCTCTCCTTCTGTAAACAGCCTCAATCCCGAATTGTTTCCAGTCCTTTGCAAAGTGCTTTGACATCAGTTCCAAGGCACCACCAGTGAGCAAAAATGATGTTGTCCCAGGGCATTTAGAACCCCAATAAAATGTACTACCTGTTCTTGAGTTGGAAATTAAAAAGCTGTAATAGGTGATGACTAATCCCACTGTTGTTTCATGGTGTCCTTGCCATCTTGGGATCGTCCAATTTGGGCCCCTTTTCTTTAAAAATAAATAAACTCTTTTGTGAAGAATGGTTTCATTTGCCACATAATTTTGACTTGTATAATTACTTCTGTGACTTCTTGCCACAACCTCACTCAGGCAAAAAAAGGCCCCACTCCCCACAGCCCCCACTGCGGCCTCTCATGGTTGGTGCTCTGTAAAGTAATTGTGCAATTAGGACGGAGAGGACGGAGGCCTGTGTTTCTCCACGTTGTAACTTGGGAGTCTGACTTTGACTCTGGCTTGCTGGAGTGGGTGAGCCGGCCCGTTATTAAAAAAACAATTATGCTGTTAAGAAATCAGGAGCTCCACAAGTGAAGAGCATCGATTGGCAAGAGCTGGTCAGTTATCACCAGAAGGTCCTGACAACACACTAATAGGTTTTTCTGAAGATCCAATCAAATTTTCTAGGCAGAGGCTCGAGGTGTTCCACATGGGATAATGCTTGTCCTGTGCGGTATTGATTTCAGCGTGTGGCTCGCTCCTCTCTCCCTCTTTCGGACTCCCACTTCTGCTGAGGCTACCTTTTTTTTCTCTCTCTCTCTTTTTTGTAATAAAGACTTGAGCTTTGTAGCCCATGTTAACAGTGGGATGAGGGAGGGAGAGCCTCGGACGCCTCCCTCTGTCCTTGACTAGGACCTCCACGTGCTATCTCTTTTGTTAGTCCTCCCTTAAAGACAGCCGCGTCATGGCTGTTTCTGCTCTGCTTCTCCCTGACCTTGTGGATTGTGTTCTCATAGCTGCTCCCTGCCCAGACAGCAGCCCTCTTAAAAGATATAGTCGGTAAGCCTGCTGGGAAGGGGGGAATGTAGCGAAGAAACAGCGGGAAATCACAGAGGTTTCCCACACCAAATGCCACCACCACCAAGAAATACCCTCAAGAATACACCATGGAAATCACTCAGGTGTGAGTGTGTGTGTGTGTGTGTGTGTGTGTGTGTGTGTGTGTGTGTGTGTGGTTGTGTCTGTGGATGGTGAGAGGGACATAAGGCTACCAGGTACAGTTGTGCAAACACTATTTGACAAGGGTGTCACATCACAGGGGTCGTTGGAGAGAGAGATGAAGGCCCTCCTCTGCTGGCCAAGCCCTGACACTGAATGACATCATCTTTATGCCTTTGCTTGCTTGCTTTTTGAGACAGAGTTTTACTGGATAGCCCAAGCCAGCTAACTCACTATGTAGAACAGGCTAGCCTGGAACTTTTATTAGTCCTCTGCCTTATTTTCGTCAGTGCTAAAATTACATTTATTTATCATCACACCCAACCAACTCACTGTGTAGACCAGGCTAGCCTGGAACTTTTATCAGTCCTCTGCCTTTTTTTCCTGAGTGCTAGGGGGACAAGTGTTTTACTCTGATGAGTCTGGACTCTTGGCCATTTCCAGGAGCATCCTCATATGCAATGACCATGTTGGTACCTCTCATGGCCGTTCTGTGGTCATTAGAATCTTGATCACAGTTGGGACCTCTGAAACCTGCTTGGCTAGCATTCACCTCACCCACCAATTAGTCCATCCACTCCACAAGGTCCAGGCAGGCTGCATGGGGCATGTCTACTCAGGCTATCTCTTTTACTTTCCTGGCCAACCTTTTGAAGAACACAGGCTATGACTGACATTGGTTCAAGCCCAACTTCTCTTCATGAACATCAATTTGAGACAAGTCAGCCTGTTTCTTCATCCCAAAACTATTCACCTCACACCAGCTGATGGGGATGGTACAGGTAAGTGCTCAGTTGCTCTACAAGTATCAGCTATTGGGTACTGTCTATCTCAGAGCTCTGAAGCTTCACCTCCTCTCAGGGCCTCCCTCCCCTCACTACTCCCCAGACCTCATGGGTATCCCTAACTCACTCAGGCCAATTAGCACATGGCAAACTCGCTATGTAGAACAGGCTAGCCTGAAACTTTTATTATTCCTCTGCCTTATTTTCCTGAGTGCTAAGATTACAAGTGTTTATCATCACACTCACCCAACTCACTATGTAAACCAGGCTAGCCTGGAACTTTCATTGGTCCTCTGCCTTATTTTGCTAGGGTGATAAGTGTTTACCCTCACACTTGAGCCAAGGGCATCTCCAAAGGGAGGAATCTGGTGTGGAGTTAATTTCTAATTTGTACAGCATGAGTTTTCTCTGCTACAGATTCTGGTGCATGTGTATCCTGACACATTACCTCCTGCCCCTCGTTGTTTTAAGTGTGTGTTTCTAGTACTTTGAGCAGCAGGGCTAATATGCCTTGGATTCCCATAGCCAGCCAATGGACTGAGCCTACTATGGCTACATGATAGTTCTCTGGCCTCCCTGGCATTTATTGTCATGCAATTTTAGTGTGGAGCTCCTTTTCCCTCCTATGAAGAGACCTAAATCTGAGGTTTGGTTGAGTTCATCCATTCATAATATACAGAATGTCAGATCTGCCAAGTTCCCCAGAGCTCTCCAGTCCAGCCCCCTCCATTTACAGACTTAGACCATAAGCAGACTTGCAGAGGAGTACTTGGAGATGTGCCCCTGACCTCTGTCCTCCTCCAAGCAAGACAACAGAGCCAAATTAAGAAGGGCAGTGAGACAAACGGCCAGAACACAGAACTTGTTAACAAGCAGGTCCTCAGCCCCACCCGTTTCCACTGACTGAAAGCTCTGGGATTGGACTCAGCAATCAGCTTTTCCTTAAAATCACAATTTAACTAGATGTCCCCTCTACAGCGATCCTCACTGTTGGCCTCTTGGAGAGGTGCTGTCTTGACATCCATGAGCTCCGTGTGTGCAACTGTGGGCTTGGCCCCCTGGTGTCAGTGTCTCCGTTAGCAAGGCAGGAGGCCAGCTTATCTCAGCTAGCTTTTGTATATTCTCGCCAAAGGACACACCTGGCACACAGTAGGCACTTAAGAAATGTTAGCGGTGTTTGAGCTGCCACTTGTCTGGGTGAGTGCCTGGCTGTCTGATTGCAAAGCTGATTGGAGGACATGCAAGTTTCATCAGTTCCATCAGGAAAGACACATCTATTAAGTGGCTAAATGCATGACATTCTGTGAGCCACACGCAAAGGGGAAAAAGCATTCCATAAACTGGGGTAGACAACAAGATACAGCACAAAGGCCAAAGGGTCTAAAGATAAAAAGATCATGTTCTGAAGGCCAGTACCAACCAAGTGAGCTGGCTTCATGACTGTCACAGACATACACTGATACTCATCCACCCTACAAATATTTCAGGGGCTCTGTTCCATGCTAAGCGACGTGCTAGGCATAAAAAGCACACAAAGAAATAAGTTCTATAACACCTTGTTGTAGATCAAAGAATACACCAACCGCTGGAGTCCTGGACCCTATACTGCTGCCTCTCAGGGCTGAGGCTGCATAGTCCCTGCTCACACACCAGTCTCCAGCCTCTCCTCTGCTACAGCCTCAGAGGACGTCAGCTGCTCTACTTGGTGCATCCACGAAGGGCTGAAGCTGCCACTGCTCTGGGGTCTCTGAGTGACAAAGCAGAGCAGACGCCATTGTTCTTCACCATGGGACACAGGACATAAGGCAGAAATGGGATTGGGAATTTTGGATGATATTGCTCAGCTCAGCCTCTCCTGAGAAGTAAAGACTGTACTATGACAGCCACCTAAGCTACAAATATCTGAAATATCCAGCTAGTACTGAGAAGTGCTATGAAGGAAGCTCACTGGACTACTGTAAAAGCATATAGGAGTAGGGCCATACCTACCCTTGGAGTTAGGGGGTTGCCTCAAGGAAGATGTGGTCTTCAGCTTTCCATTAATATCACAGACAGCAGAGATAATCCCCTTATAAAGGGAAAAGGTTTATGGATCCTTTTGATGGTTTCAGTATGTCTGTGATTGGTTGGTTCCACGGCTTTTGGGACTGTGACAAAATAGTATCTCATGGTATAAGAACTCACGTGTGGGAAGTAAAAGGTGCCACTATTCTTTCCAAAGGCATGCTCACAATAACCTAAAGAATGCTCATTGAGCCCTGGCTCTGAAAATGTCCATCCCTTTCCAATAGTGCCAGGCTAGGGACCATGTTTTATTATAAAGGTCTTTGAGGCTGTGTGGAAAGCTTTTCAGGAGAAAGGGAAGTTGAGCCTGAGAGTTGTGTGTTGGTTAGGGAAAGCTCAGAAGCATGGCCAAGGCAATATGGACAGGGGGGAGGGCAGTCCAACAGGGAGAATCATGTAGGGGTGGGCTAAAGGGCAGACATGGAGGATGTTACAAAGAGGTCAGGTTCAGGATTTTGGATTTGATCCTAACACCAATGACAAAGAAGAAATCTTAAAACAACAACAATAGGAAACTTGGTCTTCTTGATGTGCTGAGCTTCACTCTCTTCAACTCTCCAGTGAGTGTCAAGACAGCATGGCTGCTTCAAAGCCTGGTGAGGGTGGGATAAGGCAGCCTGGATAAGACACTCTAGCACCTGTCATGTGGTAAACAGTGAGAAGATCCTGCTTTTCTCGCTGTCTGGTCTTGCCTGCTTGGGAGATGGGTCCAGAACAAGTGCACCTTTGGGTTTCTGCATCTTCTTGGTAGCAAGATCCTAGCTGGCACTGTTTACACCATGACCTCACGAGCCAAGCCTGATCATAGTGATGTTTGTCCAGGAAGAGAAACTCACAAATAGAATGGTTAAACTATTTGTCAGAGTCATGTAGGACTTAAATAGCTAGGTATATTGAAACTGGACTCCAGATTTAGGCCCTGAATCTGGGGCCCTCTCTGTTATTCTCCAAGTTCATTAACTCTTTGAAATCCATGAGGTTTAGGAAATCAAAATAGTCAGGGGTGGAGGGAGGAAACCTTGGATCAGAACCAAAGAGCTGAATGGACTACCTGTGAGAATGGAGTCGTCACCTCACCTCCACAGCTCCTGGCACTGATGGACCTGATGCAGGTTCCCTTCATCAGCCTCCAAGGCACCCTTCATAGAGAAACCCCCTTCTTCCCACAGATCCTCCTCAGTGACAGCCTCAGAGGCACAGTGAGAATACCCTAGGGAATGGAGTCTGGAGTATCAGATGTCAGCAGGGACCCTTGACATGGGAGGTGGAAGAAGGTGTGTCCCTAGCTGGACCTGGAGGCAAGTAGGCAGGAGGCTTCCCTGCTCCTGCCCCTCTCTGCAGTCAAGCAGAAAGTCAAAAAGCATGCACAGTGACCAGTGAAGTAGAAGGTGGAGAATATCACGTGTATACAATATTTATGAAATGGGAGCTGAGCAGAGCTGGGGCTGAGACTCCCATCCGAGGCAGAGTAATTCAGCCCTGTGTGATGAACAAGATTGTAATTGGGGTAGTTCCAATTTACTAACCATTTGCAAAAGATTACATACCTCTCACATTTTATCCTCTCCTAATCTTACTTTAATGAACACTACTCTATCTGGATGTATAATTTTCAGGGCAGGGTTGGAGGGACAGACGTCAATTTGTAGCCTAGAAGCCAAAGCTGTAGCTAATACATTAACATCCAAATTAGAGAGAGGGAGAGTCTGAGATCTACAGCTAATGCCATCTGAAGCCCCCTCCCTCCCCTCTCGCGCAGTAAAAAGATGCATGCACTGCGAAGTGCTTTGCCTTACCATCCATGTCTTCATGGGACACTGGGTTATGCGGGGGTGGGGGCGGTTGTTGAGGAAACTCTCTCCAAGCTTCACTTGGACCACCTAGAGGGGACTCCTTAAGATCATACTGCTCAGTTTTGCTGGAGGAGATGCGCCATTCCTGTATGAAGAAGGAAGCAAGAGACACTGGTAGAAGAACTTGTAAGGAGTCACAGTTGTTGGTAAGCATCCCACAAAGCTTAAGGTTTGTAGGGAATAAGTTAATTAACTTAGTTCTACCTCATGTCATCATCTATTGAATGGGCGTGAGATGAAACAAAAGTGCCACCTCCCTCCCTCATTCATTCACTCACTCACTCATTCATTCATTCATTCAACAATTTCAAGACTTGCTAAGTGTCCAGCATGCTTCTAAGTGCTGGGTAAATTAGACAGATAGATAGATGAAAGATACATAGATAGATAGATAGATAGATAGATAGATAGATAGATAGATAGATAGACAGACAGAGTTTATATCTACTCTTAGTGAGCTTATATTCTTTTTAAAAATTCAATAGGCTAGGTGATGGAATGCCTGCATTTAGAGAACTCAGAACACAATTGTACTCATATAATACTGAGGAAAGCATGAAACTTTGAGGGCATCCCAAGGATCTCCTTCCTGCCTAGGAGGTGGTCCAAGAGGACCTCAATACTCGCACTCCACACACCCCATCAGTTCCCTCTGTAAAATGGAGTCTGCATGGAAAGTGAGAGGCAGCAGAGACTTCCTTCCTAGAGCGTCACTGTGCAGAGAAGACCCTTGGGTAAGGGGTGTACTGATGAACAAAGGGAAATAGGAGACCTTTCACTTACACGGCCACCAAAAGCAGTACTTGGCATTATGTCTACCATGCTTTGGAATCCTCTCAGAGACCCATCTGCAGCGTAGAGTAAGGCCACAGGGGAGAGCACTCTCTCTCTCTCTCTCTGTTCCTCACTAGCCCAGGCTAACCAAGATATGAGGCAGGGGACTGAGGCAATACACAAGAAGAACGATGGGAATCTTTTTAAGGATCTCTGTCATCTTCCATCACTATCGGGCCAGCAGAGGACATGCCCCACACCTGCTATTCTGACTGCCTCTCTGCAATCTGGGTCAGAGCCACCTTGAGGGGTGGGTAGAGCCCAAACATGAACCTTCCTCTCCTAACCTTTGACCCCAAAAATGGCACAAAGAGGCAAACAATGGCCAAACCCATTTTAGCCAGGCCTCTCCAACCTTCCTCTGGCATCTTCCCAGACTCCCTTTGCCCTTGCTGGCTTTGTCTTTGGCCTTGAACTGAGGAGGCCTGAGTGAATCAGGGGCTCTATTCCCGGATCTTGCTCATCAGATCTACCTTTGGACACATGTGCACACCCTACCGACCCATCTGCCTCCTGCCTCCATACCCCTCCTCTTAAATATACACTCTGTCAGCTAAGCGGCAGGGTGTGGGCTGCCTAGGGCCAGCAGGCGCCTGATGAAACGCAATCATTCAGCTCCATGTAGAAAGGAGAGAGCCCAGGCCACAGGCTTGGAGCCTCAAGTCCTCCCCAGCCTTCACCTTCTCTCCCAGCACCTCTAGCAAGCCCAGGAAGATCTGGTTGCTGCTTCTGCCCTGCCAGGAGGATGCAGTTTGGATTTGATGAAAAACGTTGCCGTCTTCCCTCACTGACCTGTTAAGCACCTTTTGTATTAATGAGAACAATGGGGTAAAAGCTAGGAATATAGTTCACTTGAGGAGTGTTTCCCAGCACTGTAGTGAGCTCCAGGCTCAATCCTCAGTGTCATGTAAAGCCAGGCATGGCGACACATAGCTGTGACCTCAGCACTTGGGAAGCAGAAGCAGGAGAACAAGAAGTTCAAGAGCATCCTTGATTACTTAGCAAATCTGAAGCCAGCCTGTGACACATGAGGTCCTGCCTCAAAACAAATCACAACAAAACAAAATAAAACAAACAACAAACAAACAAAAACCCAGACAGACAGAAAATTGATCTCCCCACAGATCACTTCTTAAACTTTTACCCCCACTATGATGGCATTTGAAAGTGGAGCATTTAGGAGGTAACTAGGCTTGGGGAAACTTGTGAGCACAGCCCTCAGGGTGGAACGGAAGCTTCGAGGGGCTGCAGAGACTACAGTTTGTTCTCTTTGCACATCAACAACCAACTGGCTGGCAATTCTGGCCTTGGATGTTCCAGCCTCCAGAAGTGTAAGAAACACTGTGTGAGGTGTAGACCATCTAGGCTGCGGTGTAGTCCTTTCCAGACACCAGCCCCTGCCCAGTGATCCCAAACATCTCCCTACTCCCCTCTTCTTCCTAACTGGGCCTGGTTTCTACCTTTCTAAGTATATGTGCTAGCACAAACTTGAAGGGAGAGAGAGAACCTGTGCCAAGCAAACAGTAAGAGGGAGAAAAGGAAGTGAGTGAGTGAGTGTGTGTGTGTGTGTGTGTGTGTGTGTGTGTGTGTGTGTGTGAAATGGTTGTGGACCGATGTCCTGGACTCAGAGAAACTGAACTGGGGTGGCTCTAGTCTTAGAGGTTGCCCAGGAACAAACGTGATCTGGTACAGAGAGCTAGTAGGGTTAAACCTGGACTAATTGGGCACAGTCCACTCTCCTGCAGTCTGCGCCTGTAACAGGGTTCTCTAGTAAGCAGGATCCCGAGGTGGAGGAGTTTCAGGCTAGGAAATAGGTTAGAAGGGAAAGAAGACCTCTCCTCCATTTCCCCGGCTACATCTTGCTTCTACCTTCTCATGCAAAGGCGGGGGGGGGGCAGTGGACCCCAGTGACAGCTGACACTCACAGGGTGCCATTCACGCATGGCAAGCACAGCCCTAAATCCTACAACTGAATCTGCTCATCCACCTTCCTAATGACCTTTGGAGCAGATGCTGCCGTTTCCACTCTAAGACACTGAGAACAGGAGAGGTGACTTGTGCCCCAGGACACAGCCAGGAGTAGTTGGCTGGAAGGGGACTCATCTACAGCCAGACCTCTGGCCTGGGCTTTCCACTTAGCATGGGGTAGCTAAGCTTCCTGTTTCTATGGGAACTGGTGGACTGAAAGAAGCAGAAGCAGGGGGGGCTGTTTTCTGGAAGCCAATAGTTAGAGTTTCTCTTGTGACTCAGGTAGAGTGATGAGGGCACAGGCCTGGGTCCTCACATCCATTACCTGAGCTTCCATGGTGATTGGGTGGGTTTTGGTTGGGGCTCTGGCCCACTCCCTGTCTTTCCAGGGTTAATGGCCTCTCCTCTCTCCAAGGATTTAATGACCAACTCTGCCACACTGTCAGAAAGCAGATGGCCTTGTGGCAGCAGCTCTCTGAGCCCGTGAGAGAAGCAAAGGGAATAGTTGATCACAGGTGGCTGCTGACAGCATGGCTGTCTCTGAAGTCCTCAAGCTGGGAGCTTCCTGTCTTCCTGGAGCCAGAGAAGCCTTTCTTCGTGTGCACAAGCCCAGACCAGGGGTCTACAAGCTACCTATGCAAAGACAATATGTGGGACACACTCCCTCACAGTCCACTAGTGACGTCCTCATGGGTGTTGGGTCTCTCTCCACCTGCCTTTCTCCTGTGTCTTTGTCTTCTTTAAAATTTTTATTATTTGTTTTTGAGTTAGGGTCTCACTATGTAGACCAGGCAGGCCTAGAACTCACCCTAATCCTCTTGCCTCAGCCTATCCCAAGTGCTGGGATTACAAGCATGCACCACCCCATCTGGAGACTGCATCTTTAGAAACCAGGCAGGCTTCAGTTCAGACTCAACACCCAACCATAGCATCTTAGAGACGCTGGTAGACACCACTAAACTTCTGTGTCCTTATTTTAGAACCACAACCTCCACCTGCTCAGTCTGAGTCTGGGATTATGGGAATGCTCATTGAGGGTGCTTGAATTTGTGTCAGGCTCACAGAAAGGCTTGATGAACAATAAATATGATATAATATACTTAATATAACAATATATAATCAGCTAAGGTCAGGAAGCTGAGAGCACAGAAGGACCTTTCCATCCTCAGAGGGTGCCACAGAGGGGACATTTTGTCTGTGAGTTTTAAAGTTCTCCAGGAAAGGAGGTTCTTGAAGCCTCCTGTTGTATCCAATCTCATGTTCTAATAACTCCCATTTCTGATAACTCGTTTGAGGTCTAATCTGAGTCCCTCAAGCTTTCACTAGGGTTAATTTTATTTTGTCTTTGTTTTGTTTCTTGAGACAGAGTTTCTCCACGTACCCCTGGTTCTTCTGGAACTCGCTTGGAACTCAGAGATCCACCCGCCTCTGCCTCCCACGTGCTGGGACTAAAGACCTGAGCCACTTCATCTGGCGGGGCTAACTCTCTTCTGTCTGCTTTTCAGAAGACCCTGAGGCATGCCCAGGCCCCGTGCTCCCTCTTCCAGAGGATGTGCTCTCTCATCTCACCCCTTCCAGGCTGTGAGGCTGCCTCTGCCAAGCAGGGATGGGTTGCCAAGGAACTCAGATTCACCCAGCCTGTCCAAAGGAGATCCTGTAGCAGGTACCCCTTCTCACATCCCCGGTCTGCCTTTGTAATCCCAATCCCCCAGGATCTTCATTCTAGAATCCTTTGTTGTTGTTTTTTCTTGGGTGACAGGAAAGGTGGGCATGAAACAAGGAAAAGACCATCCTAAATAAAGTCTGAGCATGTCTCCTGAACTGGGTTGTCTCCCCATTCAGTGCTGAGACATGACCCCTTCAGCTACAATTCCAGGGGGAGAGGAGTGCGGGGACCTGAGAGGAGTGGAAGGGTTAGAAACCCACCATCCTCTCCAGGAGGCTCCATCTTCAGGCACCTGCTACACTTCCCAACTACTTGTCATTCCAAAACCAGCACCATTATCCCCGGATAATTTTTCCTTCTCTCTGCAATGAGGCCTGTGAAAAGCTCGAGAGGCAGGACCTGTATTTCTGGGACTGTGTGAGTGGGGGACACGTGGCTTTGATTGCAAATGAAAAATTAAGCCCAAGAGTCTCTGGTTGGTGCCCTGTGATTGTGCCTGGGCCTCTGCATGTCCCACCCACCAGTGCCTCATCCTGTAGACACCCGTAGTCTGTCTACCTTTTCTTCAGCTCGCCTCTAGTTTAGCAGGTCTATAATGTATTTAATCTTTGAGCCACTAGGCTTGGCTTTAAATGTCTAATCTGCGGTTGATGGCTCCAACAATTCTCTCTCCCGCCGTTGAGGATTGTTAACTGAAAGCTTTTGTTTGTCCAGCAGCTGGGCTTCCCCCTGCAAATCAAGGCCATCATCCTTGATCCCCTGGGATGGGGCGGGAGGAGATGCCAGAGAGGGAGGCTGGCAGCTGACTATCCTTTGCTTCCCTCCCCCCCCCACTACAGGCTGCCTACAAGCATCCAGGCATTCCCACCTCCCCCATCAATATCCTACGTCTTTTCTATCCCCTCCTCAGTCTTACACTGCCTCCACCCCGAACTTCCACCTTGCACTTTCTTCGTTCAGATGCCCCATCCCTCATGTCTCCTACCCGCTCACCCCTGTCTTTTATCTGCCACCTTCAGCCTTGCCATCCACCATGACCACACCCTACATCCCTATCTTGAGCCTACATTACCCAATCTTCCACCCTCATCCTCCTTCACCTCTCTCTCCATTCCCCATCTTTCCCACCTCCTCCAGCCCTCCCATCCCCTACAACTCTTACCTAAGCCTAACTCTGTTTCAGCAAGTTCTGCCCACTCCTGGTCCATCCTACAATCAGGAATAGGGAAAATCCAGTCCTACCAAGGAAACGCCCCACTCTACCCCCTTGCAGTCCCAGAAGACTAACCCACATGTCCGTGGTCACCACACAGTAGAATAACTGTCTTTAACAGAGGTGTAGACGATGCCATGGAGGTTACTCACCTGTTCCAAAACCACTGAAAGCTCACAGAGCTGCGGGTTTCCACCACTGTGCTGTGTGAGTTCCACCACTGTTCCGGGCAAGCCCATGTTCACGTGTGTGGTACTAGGGCTGGGAGCTGGGAGTGCTCCAGGGAGGAGGTTCAGGGCTAGCTTTGGGACAGTCCTGCAGAGCAGGGAGGTCAAGAGGCAAGCAGGATCGTAATGCCAGGACTTAGATCCTTTCATGTGACAGTAGAGAAGCAGTGGAGGTTTCTGTGCAAGAATATGTATAGAACTGGGGCCTGGGGGCTTACTTCTATAGTCCCAGAAGACTGAAACATTGAGTTTGAGGTCTGGGTTAATATTAAAATGGGTTAATATGCTACGTAGTGAGATCCTGATTGAGAGTATATAAAGAAGGTCTGGGATGCAGTTCAGTTGGTTGGTAGTGCTCATCTAGAAAGTATAAATTTCTGGGTCTAATCCCTAGCACTGCATAAAACTGGATGTGGTGTCTCTTACCACTTGGGGAGGGAAGGAGGATCATAAATTCAAGTTCATCCTCGGCTACGTGTAGAGTTCAAGGACAGCCTGGACTACATAACGTCCTGCTCAGAGAAAAGATATCTCAGCATTAGTCGTATCTCCATTCCAGTTTGGTGGCTCTCGAGCTCTATCTCAAAGGGCTGCCACAAAAAGTCTACTCCCCTCTTTTTCTCTCTCTTTTTGATAAGTGAGATTAGATTATGGGGTGGCTGCAGGATGCCTTGGCTGAGACTATAGTCTGATAAGGTGAAACTGGGAGTAACTAGAGCTGCATAAGGGTTTTCTGCTGAGATTCCTAGAAAATTGCAGGTTTCCAGCTGAGCAGAGAAAAGGTCTTAGGTGGCTAATTGTGCTGGCATTCTTGCTTCTCAGCTGATGAGCACCTCAGCCAGGCTCCTGGGTGAAGGATTCCTTTCACTTCTCATGTTGCTGTAATTTTCTCTGTCTTTCTATCATGTTTCAGGTTCACCCTGGAAGAGGGTTCCCCTCTATCAGGACCAGGGCTGGAGCCAGATGACTCCTGATTCCTCCACTCTGCTTTCCCCTCTCACAGGTAAGATGTTCTGTATAGAAGTGGCAGATCACAAGGTTCAACTGGGCATAGGTCACTAGAGTGATCCTCAGACACCTGTAGCTGAATGTCGTGAATGCACATCCTGAGGTTCTGATGTGGCTGCATTCAGAGGGCATGTATGAAAGGTCTGCCACCCCCACTCTGGGGTCCATGTGGCTAATCCTAGCTGAAGGTCCGTATTCTGGTAGGGCCAAGTCCAACGTCACAGAGTTTTTTTAGCTTTTCTATATTGTTTAACCATCTTTGTCTCTTATCTGATCTACTTAGGACAGAGATATCTGTGAAACTATCACTGAATCCAGAGAAATAACAGGTCAGTCCTAGGTGTGCTCTCTCTCTCTCTCTCTCTCTTTCTCTCTCTCTCTCTCTTTCCCAGATGGCTACATCCAAAGCAAGGAATGAGCAACTCAGAGAAAGACTAGATCACTTCTCTCTTTGAGAAGGCTTCCTGGCAGCTGCTTAGTAAAAGCAAATGATGCCTGTCACAGCCCTGGAACACAATGGATGATAAACTCATGGTTGTGTATTCCCACAATAATCCTGGCTAAAGGCAGCATGAAACTTGTCTTAAGAGAGTTCTACTTCTTGCCTAAAATAACTTTATTTCTGTAAAGTGAAAGTTTGCTTCTAAAAGAAAGAAATACTTTTATTAAGCAATTCTAAAACAGACGGCAAGGTGATTTGGGGAGCCCTGGAGTCCTGGAAGTCCATCCTGTCACTTGATGGCCATCTGCTGAGTGAGTTGCTCAGCTTCTCGGAGCTTGTCCTTTGCTCCCTAGCCTGAGTCAGTAAAAGCTTCTCTTGTTTGGTGAGATGATTTACACAAGACACTGAGCACATACGTTTGAAGTTGGGTTTTGTTTTTGTCTTGGAGGAGAGGGCACCTGGAAATCATAGACTCGACCAGAGTCTATGCTAAAAGTATGCTTAGCATGTGCAAAACAGATTCCAGGGGAAAACTGATGCGCAGAGAGAGCAAGCAGCCTCCAGTCAGAGAGGTAGCATGATGGCCATGAATTCCCAGCAGAGCTGATCTCCTACCCAGTCTCTGAGCATCTGTCCTTCAGGAAACCTGTCCTTTCCTCTGCAGAGACCCTTATGTGGTGAGGGGAGATCCCTGGTGCCCATAATCTACAGGTCTGGCCTGTGTGTCTGTGTATGTGTGTGTGTGTCTATGGCGTGTGTGTGTGTGTGCAGGTACACATGCACATGGCTGCCCAGTGGCAATCTCTGGTGTTGTAGCTCCTTAGATACTGTCTATCCTTTTTGTTTGTTGTTTGTTTTTCCTTGAGAAGGGTTTCTCACTGCTCCCTGAGCTCACAGGTAGGCTCTGCTTCCAGGCCAGGAAACCCCAGGACTCTGCCCATCTTTGCCTCCCTGGTGCTTGGATTACAAGCTTATACCACCCATCTGACTCTTTTGTGAGTGTTCTGGGCATTGAACTCAGGCTCTGACGCTCGCAAAACAAGCACTTTATAACCCGAGTCACCTCCCTAGGCCCTCGGCTTTACCTTTTAATCTCATTCTTCCGGAGTTATTGCTGTTTCTCCACATCTAGTCGTAAAAACTTAGAGCCCAGTGAGGCAAGAGGGTTTGCTCATTGCTACCTCACAACCAGTAGCAGAGCTGAGGCACAGGAGGACAGAGTTCTCTCTGCTCTGTGGCTCTAACCATTGCTCTAGCCATGCCTCTGCCTGTTTCTCCAGAGGGAAAGCCAACAGCCTCCTGTCAGGCCCCTGAGGGTACTGTGGGGAGCCAATGGGCTAAGTCACTGGGCAGCAGTCATTGTGGAGAGGTTCTATTGAGTCAGAAAGAATGAAGTGTCCACACCAATTCCCATCTCCTGGCCTTTCTTTCCCTTCATATTACTGTGCAGCTGTTTCCTTGGGTACCAGGGCAATTTAGTGAGCGTGCTTTGCATCAGTCCAGCAATTTCTGATATTAACTCTCCCTGGACCTTCTCCGGGCTGCCTTGCTGTCTCTATCCCTGACCTCTTCTCACTACAAGAGGCAGCAGTGGTTCCCCTGGGGTCAGCCCTGCTAGCCTGAGGAATTGACCTTCTCCTGGGGTTGTAGCTGTGTGTGTCTGTGGTTGGCTGGGGCCCTTCATGATACACTTCACAGCTTTTCCAGCACATATCACCGGGTCTACCTTACCATGGAAGAAATTAAATGGCACAGACAGGACCTACCATGTTGGGGCGCAGTCCCCTTCTTTTCACTCCCAGGTGCTCTATTCTCCCTGCCCTGCTTTCCCTCTCCCCGTAGAAGCAAAACAATCTCCTGACTCCATTTTTCTCCTTGCTTTGGCCCAAGATGATAGTCTATAAACACTCATGCTCTAAGCCCAGAACACCGACCATGCAGAGCAAACGGACAGCCCCACCCCCACCCTGCCTTGGTCACAGTAAATTTTGTCTATTTTGTAGGTAAGTGGGGTCCTAGAGAAGGAGGAGAGGAGGGTGCAGATAGAAGTGAGCAATGGGAAGGCTCCAAAGGATTTCAGGGCAGTGGGTTTATTCCTAAGTCGATATCTGGTCAACTGGTCAGTTCCACAGATCTGCACAGCACGAGCCCCACCTGCAGATGCTAACACTCTAGCCTTCAGTCCCAATCACCCATCTCCCTTCTCTCTGTCTTTCTTTCTCTCCCTAGCCCTTTCTTTTTCTTTCCGTTTAATGTTAAGATGAAAGAAAGAGGCAGGTGTGTTCTTCCTGATAATTTAGGATCCCGTGCACAGGAGAACACGTAGATGAACAAAAGGAAGGGTTAGCACGCACTGGAAATGATCTCCTGCCTATTAAGAATTAGGCAGGCTGAAGTGTGGCTGACTAGCAGACAAGGTCTGCAGCTCCAGGGAAGTGGTACTTAAGGGAATTTGCAATTAAGAGAAGCTTGGAGCTCTGCCACCCTTCGCTTCCCTTGCCTTCTTTTGTTTAGAAAAGCATCACAAAGCAGGAACCTAAATGGAAGATGACAACAATGTAAGGTGACAGATGCCTGTTTGGCAGGGAGCTCCAGGAAACCAAGTTACATACCTGTGGCATCTGTGCCACTACCACACGCTCAGCACTCCGTGTCAGCCTGGAAGGCAGAGCTTTGGTAGCTGTCCAGGGATGGCGGTCCAAATTCCTGGGGAGACGGCTCAGCGTCCAGGCCCCTCCAGCCTACCCTGAGTAAACATGGGCATCCGCAGGCGCGATCCTCGTCCCAGGAGGTAGCCCCTCTCTGGGAATCCTGCCTGCCACAGCTGTCTGTGGGGCTGGGTCGACCACCATCACCCGTGCCAGCCTTCCCAGAGGCTTGGCAGCCCTGTCTGCCAAGAGTCACACGCATCTCTGAAGAAGGCTCGTTTCTGATCTCAGTAGCAATTGACAGCAGACTGGTGGAGACGTCGTAGCTGAAGGCTGGGGTGCTCAGGGAGGCTGGCTGCCGCTGGAAGCCCCTGCAAAGAGGAACCCAAGTCTGCTTGGAGAGGTGGACAGCGATATGGCTGACAGCACACATGCCTTCAAATATTCACAGGTGTGCAGATGGGGCCCGTGGGTCTGTGCTCTTAAACCTTCCATGGCAGTGATGGGGTAGCCTGTTACAGCCAGTGGTCCACACAGCAGGGGATGCAGGCTTTTCCTCCTTAGCAGCTACTTTGCTCATGTTCTGCTGCCTAGCGCCTCGTTCTCTGGGGTGCCACGCATGATGAAAAGGGGATACTATATCATCTTGATCCGGTCCCAACTCCTTTGCATCGTGGCATGTAGTTGAAATGGGTATTTCTGGAGAGAGGATGTATGATCATAGGTGTATGGATATATATTTGACATGTCTGAGTGTCTGATTGTATGTGTCTGTTATGTGCAAAGTGCACATATCTGTGGGGTGTGTATGTGGGATGTATAGGCATGCATGTGGTGTGAGCGTCTGTGTGGGAGTCGGCATGCGTGGGTGTGTGCGGTGTGTGTGGTGTGCCCATGTGTCGTGTGTGTTGTATGTGAACATCTATGTTCGTATATGGCATGTATGTGTGACATCTGAGTTTATGTGTGTAGCGTATACAGCGTGTATACATGTATACGCAGTATGTTATAATCAGTGTGTATAGCTCTCATGTAGAATGTAGATGTACGTATTGATATATGTGTACGTGGTGTGTGATTATTTTTGTTTGGGCGCATAGCATGTATGTGAGAGGTGTATTGTATGTGTGTGTGTATATATGTGTATATACATACATATGTATGTGGTATGTTCACGCATCTGTACAGTGTATCTCTGTGTCATATGTACACATATAGATGTTGTGTGTGACCATCATTTGTGTGCGAATGGACACGAACTGTGTGTGGGGGGGGTATGTAAGATGTGAACATCTGCAGCTACGTGTATAGTATGCACGTAGTATGCCTACACAAAGAGCATGAGGGTGAGCGCGCGCGTGGGCGCTCACACCGGTGTGTTAGGGAAGGGAACTCCCCCAGGATGGAGCACGGCATTGATACAGCTTGTCTCTAATCCGCAAGCAGCCTTCTGCTTTCCCGGACGTACTTCATTGTCACCTGACCGGCTGCCGCAGTCCCCGTCACAGGCTATGCAGTTTCCCTCGGAAACAGGACCAGTGACCGGTCTGGTGTCACCTTTGTTATCTAATCCTGGCTGCCATGTAGCACTTCATGGTTATCTTCATACAGATGATTTCGTCACATCTTTTCTGCAACTCTGGGATGCAGCTTGGGTTTCTTCATTTCAAAAGCAAAGAGCTAAAGTACAGAAAAGAGAGAAGAGCTGGGCATGAGGATCTGTGCCTATAAGCCCAGCACCTGGGAGGTGAAGGTAGGAAAAAACAGCCCTCATTAGAAACAATGGGATTATCTTTGTACACCCCATGTGATTCACTGTGGGTCCACCCCCTCTGCACCCAGAGCCATGCCACCAAGATGTCCTGCAGCCTAGATGCCATTGGAACACAGGAAGGTTGCAAACTGTGGTGACAGTCATTCTCCTTCTCAAATTCTTGGACTTCTGGTCCTGCTACCTGTGTCCACTCAGTCTCTAGTGGACTAACTGTTCTCTCGTTTCTAAGCCCACCCAAGGCTCAGTCTCTGTGACCCCAACTGAGTCACAAAGGCCGCCTAACACTCAGTGGCAGGTCATGGATCCGCCTTCCTCCTTATGGCTCTTCATTCCTACTGGAAGGAGAATGGCATTAAGAGCCAAACACAAACAGGACTGATCCTTTAAACATGTTGAACACATATACCCAGAGCTGGAGATGGCTGAGTCGTACAGAACATTTGTTCTTGCAGAGGACTCAAGTTCAATTCCTAGCACCCATACGGTGGCTCACAATCATACATAACTCCAGTTGCAGGGGATCCAGTGCCCTCTTCTGATCTCTGTAGGCACCAGACATGTGTGTGGTATACATACTTACATGCAAACAAAGCATTCATATGCATAAAATAAAGTAAGTAAACCTAAAAAATATTAAAATAATAAGTAAACATGGGCTCAAGTACATGGGCTCAATAGAGCCTCCTGCCCAGGGAGCTGGAAGTAATAAATGAAACTGAGTCTTTCTAATGCCCAACCTGGTTCTCATTCATCTGCTTGGCCTCAGCCTCCCTTCATGGTGGGTGACAACATCCATCTCTCAAGATTATCATGTACGGTGAATGAGAGCCTTAATGATAATTGCCCAGCAAGGTGTTAGGCCATATTAGACTTGCGGTGGACAGAGTTCAGCCTCAATTGTTGCTCTCTTGTAGCTCAAGCGTTTCTTGGTTGGTGCTAGAGGCAAGATTCTGGTTGTTTGGAGTTTCTGTATGTGAAATCAAGTGGGCAAGTGTCTAAAAATGAGCCAAGTTCTGTCCCAGGCCTAAGAATTTACTGGTTTCATATGCTGACTGTGGCTTCTACTCTCTGGGACCCTGGGCCTCTCTCTGAGATGCCTGGCCTTCCTGTTGCACAGCATGTTGTTCAGCTTAGGAAGAATGGGCCCTGGAGCCCATCCCACCAATGATCCAGACCCTCGGCTGCCCCATATGGAAGGCAGATGGTGTTGAGTGATGGTACTTCTCTTCTTTGGTAGGGTGAGTCGACTCAGCACAGCTGACTTCAGCATTCTTTCGGCAGCACCTTTGGATCTAAGCATTCTCACTCTTACCTGTGTGAACACGGTAAGAAAGGCAGGAATGATGGTTTGGGGCATCTTCTCTGAAGCTGGAGTATTTCTGAGAAGGTTGACCTCTAATTTCCAATTTCCCTGCCGTTGAACCACCCAAAGACGTCTCCCTTTGGTGGCCTGTATTTCACTCTGTTGCTGCCTGAAAGGCTTCTTCCATTTGCTTTTTATATATTCATTTGAAATGACTCCTCCAATATTTAATCTTTATCAGAACCTGGAAGCCTGGTGTTTATTTTGCAGGTCAGTTGCTCATCCATTTTCCTTGAGGCCTCTGGCAGGAGGCTGGAGTGCCTGACACCCCGGGGGGGGGGTGCTGCCATCAACGTTAGTCCTGGCGACAGGAGGACAAATCCAAGTGCTGCAGGCTGCCGGGGAGAAGACAAATCTGGCAAAAGGCTAACGAGTGGATTGTCCCTGCAGCCTGAGATGGCTGCCAAGACTCCCCTGACCCTCTAGAGTCACAATGGGGGTCACCTTCTAGGCTCTGGAGTTAGAGGGCGTGTGGTCGGCATGTGTTGAGGCAGCTGGCATGAGTGTTGAAAGCTTCGTGCTGCCAGACATAGTTGGAAGCTGCCTGTATCCCCAGCACTTGGCAGGTGAAGGCAGGAAAGTCAGAAGATGGAGGTTGTCCTCGGCAATGTAGTGTGTTTGAGGCTAGCCTTGGTTACGTGAGAATCAATCTCAAATTAAAAACAAACAAACAGAAAATCCTGGGCTGCATTAAGTGGCATTCATTTCCCATGGCTAAAAAGCCTAACCACCATAACTCAGATTTCATCATGAAGGATGTATAGTAAGCAGATGAAAGACTTTTTAGATAGCCTTGACCAATAACTATAAGAAGTTATGAAATAGTTTTCCTTCGTAGGTTTTGTTCATTTGTTAGTTTGTTTTGATAATAGGTCTCACTATGTAGCCCTGGCTGTCCTGGAACTTCGTGTGTAGACCAGGCTGACCTTGAACTCACAGAGATCTGCCTGCCTCTGCCTCCTGAGTGCTAGGATTAACCCCATGTGCCACAATGCCTAGCTCCTTTGTAGATTTAGGAGTAGTTCAAAATACACACTATGTCTATAAAGAGCCATCTTTATCTGCAAAGTATGCTCAGAGAATCGTCTGTACTTAAGTGTACCAAACACTCTCAGTGTAAAGGTGACCTCTGCTTGTAGAGAAATTCTGTAAGCAGCAAAGGAGCAGGATGGCCCATGAGTTCTTTTCTTTTTCTTTTCTTTTTTCTTTTCTTTTCTTTTCTTTTCTTTCTTTCTTTCTTTCTTTCTTTCTTTCTTTCTTTCTTTCTTT
>NW_026596039.1:9607407-9630510 GCF_907164565.1 Psammomys obesus
TTTCTTTCTTTCTTTCTTTCTTTCTTTCTTTCTTTCTTTCTTTCTTTCCTCTATGTATTTATTTATTCACTTTACATCCCAAATGTAGCCCCCTCCCTTCTCTCTTCCTGGTCCCACCCTCTCACCCTCTTCCCCCTAATCTCCCTCCCTTTCTTCTCAGAACTGGCCTGTATCAACCCTCCCCAGAACATCAAGTCACATTCAGGACTGTGCACATCCTCTTCCACTGAGGCAAAGCAAGACATCCTCACTAGGGTGAAGTGATCTAAAAGCAAGTAATAGGGTCTATGTCAGAAAAAGCCTCAGCACCACTTGCTAGGGGACCCCCATGAAGACCAAGATGCTTATCAGTTACATATGTGTAACATATGTGTAAGTGGCCTACGTCCAGACCATGCATGCCATTTAGTTGGTGCTTCAATATCTGTAAGCCCCCATGGACCTGGGTTAGTGTCCCTGTTGGTCTTCTTGTGGAGTTCTTGTTTCCTCTGGGTCCTTCCTTTGACCCAAAATTTACCCTGACTACAATAAGTGTAGGGATAAAGAGGGAACAAAAATTGAGGGAATGTCAAGCCAATGCCTGGCCCAAACTTAGCCTCACCCCACAGTAGAGAGCCAATCCCTGGCACTATCACTGATACTCTGCTATGCTTGCAGACAGGAGCCTAGCATAACTGTCATCTGAGAAGCTTCAGCCAGCACCGGATTGAAACAGATGCTGATACTCGAAGCCAAACATGGGGCGGAGCTCGGGGAGTCTTTCGGAAGTGTGGAGGTAGGAGAGAAGGTCCATGGGTTCCTATCCCCCTGTCAAGCCCAATTTTTAGGAAGTAGCCTATCAGTCTTGTGGTGAGAAAACCTGGGAAAGGACATTTGGTCTCAGGAAGAAAGTGGAAAAAATATTTATTGATGCCTCCATTGGTCCAGCATGGGCAATGGTACCCACTTTTCCTCCTGCCAAAGGAATGGAGCATATTTAATTTAGGAACAGTATTTTGAACATCTCCACCAGTCCTGTGCTGGGCATGTGGTGGGGTGGGGTGGTAAATGAAAGCTATTAGGCAGCATCCAACTTAGCTGGCGAGTGTAGGGAACGAGTTAGTTCCCTACACCTGTCTAAAATCCTCAAAATAGGAAGCTGTGGAGTTCTTGAAAAGGAGAGGAAGGCTGAGCTGGAGTTCTTGGAGCAGAGAGGGAGATAAGGAGTCACCCAGGGAACAATGGTGTCTACCTGGACCATTAGTATTCAGCCATCAAAAGCTGATCATGAAGAGCAGGCAAGAAAGGATGGAGGAGGACAGGGAAGCTCAGGTGATCGGGTTTCTTCTTCCTTCCTTTTAACTTCCTCTGCCCCTTCTCTCAGAAGCCTCTGGAGCAGATGGGGGACCGCTGAGGTGGCCCCTCCTGCCTGGGCCTGTGCATTTCAAAGCACTGCCTGGTGGAGAAGCTGTTGCTGGACTCCTGTGCTGACCCCTCTCCAGCAGGCATGTGATGAATATTTCATAGTCCAGATGTAATCCTGCCTGCGTTTTCCTCGTCTGCCTCTGGCCAGCACCTCTCTCATCCCAGTCCTCCATTTCCACCCAAGCCCTAGTCCCCAGCCCCGTCCCAGTCGGGAAAATCAGTCACAACGTTTATCAGGAATCGGTATGAACCAGCCAAGCGCAGTGAAGAGCTAATCTGTTCAGAGCTAATAAGAGCGAACAAAGTCGCCACAGAGTCCGCCATGGGCATCGCTGATAAGAATTTGTCAGAAGAATTGCAGGTGAGATCTGAACAGCCCCAGGAAGTGGAATGCAAATGTGTCGCTCCCTGTCAGCTTCACTGGGGCCTCTGCACCCGGGGAAGGCTGCAGGACAGAGTGGGAGACACATAGGGAGGGGTAGGTAGAGGACTGTGGGGTGCAGGCCTACAGAATCCCAGGGGGACGAGAGCAATAGTGAGGAAAGACGTGCAGAGATGTTGAGCAAAGGATGGGTCGGGTTCTAACAGCAGTCTTGGGAAGCCCTCCTTTCTGGGCCCCTGGACAATGGATGCGGTACACAGGGGTTGTTGACTCCTGTCTAGGGGAGGTCAGGAAAGACAGCTTAGCAGTGTGTCTGAGACTGTGAAAGTGTGGGGTCTGAGACTGAACCCCCACAGCCCTTGCAAAGCTAAGTGCGGCAGTGTGTGACTATAACCCCGGTGGAAGGTAGAGACAGGAGACTCTATGGAGGCAGGCTGGCTATGCCGGCTCTCCTGGCACAAATAATAAAGAGACAAATTGTCCTTTGACCTTTACATGCACCATGTGGCACACTCAAGTTCTCTTCCAAACAAAAAAAACAACAACAAAAGGAAGAAAGAGAGGAAAAAAGGGAGGGAAGAAAGAAGGGAGAGAGGAAAGAAAAGGAGTTAAATAAAAGAAATAAGACCTCCAACATCTGAAAGCTGCGAAGCTACTAAAGATAGAAGAGGGGTTGAGAGTAACCCCAGTTGGGCCCCGCAGGGGAGTGAAGTGACACCATAGAGCTGAGGTCAGAGTCTGGTGGCTGCATCAGAGAGCCATGGGCCTGGATCTCCAATTCTGTTGCACCCAGCTGCTGAGACCTTCAGAAAGTTACCTGCCTTCCTTCCTGAGCCTCTGGTTTCTCAGGATTGTGCTCTGGGATGCATGAGGTGGGACACAGAGAGGCTAAAAAACACAAGTCATTTTTCCTAAAACGTCGGCTGTGGTCTGTAACATTGCTTTGTTTTTCTGTTTTAGTGCTGTGGCTGGAACCCAGGGCCTTGAGTGTGTTTTGTATACAGGGTTCCACAGAGCCACACCTTCACCTCCTCTTAAGTGCAGAGCATACAACCAAAGACCGTCTACAACTAAACACTCTAATTTGGCTGTTGATAAACTTTTCCTGTAAAGGACATTTTCAACTTTGAAGGCCAAACAGCATGAATCTCAGTGACTGAACTCTGTTGTGCCAGAGCAGCACAATGGATCGAAAGAGCAAGACTGTTATTCTAATAAAACTTTATTTATAAGATCAAGAAGACCTTGTAATTTACACCCAGGAGGCAGAGGCAGGAAGAGCAGGCCAGACTGCTCTATTTCGTAAGTTCCTTACCAGCACTGGCTACAGAGTGAGATCCTACAGTTTGGATTTGGTCTTTAGGACTTTCTTTTCTGACCCCTGGTGAAATACACCTGCAAAACTCTGAGAAACACTCTAAAGGCAGGCCATGGACAGGCTGCCTTTGAGCCAAATGGCTCTCTGCGGAGTCTGGGGGCCGCAGAACATGGAAGTGGGCATGGGGATTAGAGGGCAGTGAGACCCAGCAGGCAGAGTCTGGGCTGGGCTTTGGTAGGGGGCAGACTCTAAGAGACCTGCAATCCTCTCTCTGAAGGAGACATTCCTTCCCTGGCTTTGTTAGACTCTCCCCTGCACCTCTGGCTGCAAGTTTACTGTGGGCTGATGCATTTTTACAGCATCTCCTAAAAGCAGACACGTCTTCATCTTTTTCTTGAAATACATATCGTTAAATCTCTCTCCCAATTCCTTCTGGCTTATTGGACTTGGGAGCAAGCTGTGAAGAATGATTTGTTTTCGGGCCACAAAGCTACCCCCAAGACAGGCTTGTGTCACACGCCCTGCAACCACAGGGGACCATGAAGGCAGGGAGGATGGGAGGCTTTGCTGTGGGGTGTAAATGAGGTTTTTGAATAACATTGGTTTCCTATCCCTCACATGTTTTAAAATCTGATAGTTTTCTCAAGTGCTAAACTCGCCACTCCCAGGGCAATAATAGTCTTGCATCTGTGTGGAGCTTCACAACTCTGGAAACACTTCCTTTCTGTGTTTGACAGCCTCCACTGCCACAAGGAAGCAGCCAGCCCACCAGAAGTCTCCTTGTGCCACAGAAGGGGAAACTGAGGCATAAAGGGGCTACTCTGAACATAGGTTCAGGGGCAGAAGAGGCCAGCAGGGACAGAGCTGGGAGCCAAATCTGTCTCTAATAGATTCAGGGTCCTGATTTGTGGAGCCTGATTTGTGGAATTGGACAGTTGAGCAGAGGGTCTTTGGACATGTGACTCAGGGAAAGATCCTGAGAGGGAGGATTATCCATGATTTTCCATACGGCCCAGAATGCCATAGGTGTCCTTAGAACAGGGAGCCAGAAATATATACATACATTCTCATGCACATGCCACACAATGTTCATATGTATGTATGTATGTATGTATGTATGTATGTATGTATGTGTGTATGTATGTATATATACATACATGTATGTGTGTATATATATGCTCATAGCACATGTACATATGTACACACAACTCACACATGTGAACACACATGCTCACAGAACATGTGAACACAAATGTTTGTGCATGCACATATACCTGTTCTGCATACATACTCACTTTAGTATGCACATACACTGCACACACGTGATCATATTTGTACTCACACATGCTTACACACAAGCATGCATATACGTACAGAAGTTGAAAACTGAGGAGAAAGAGGTTGTTGGCACTGAAGATGGGAGTGGTGTGGCCACCAGCCAAGGACTACAGAAGTCAAAAGGATCTAGGAAAGAGAAGATTTTCCCCCTGGAGACTTGGACAGAGTGTGTACCTGATGACAATTGGATTTTGGCCTGTGTGGCCATTGTTTTCCACCACTTGGAAGGACTGATTTCCATTGTTGGTCACGAGGAAGCAACACTGTAGTGAAACAGGAGATAGGAGGTCAGCCATGTGTGAGAAGAAACCTCAGGCCTTCTATCTGTCTGTCTGTCTGTCTATCTGTGCTACCCTGCTATCTGCCAACAGTGAGTGGCTAACCAGTTGCTCCTCACTATGGTGCTTAGAGCCAGGCCTGTGCCCTCAGAGGCTCACAGGCCGGCTGAGGATGTGGAGCATAAGGACATGTGAGCCGATAGAACAGGCAGGTGTGTGATGTCCTGTGTGCTGTGTCCATTCACTTGTGAGGCTGTGGATATTTCCACCGTAGCCTGGAGAATGCTCTGGCTCCTTTATACATGACCTAACTCAGGGAAAGTGTGTCTCCAGTGGACACGGAGGCCCTTTATTTGGGCATACAGTAGGTGTGAAGGTTCCCTACACTATGGTACTCACCCTCTGAGAATGAAAGCTGCCCTGTCCAGCAGAACTCCTGACCAACAGGCAGAATGTTCAGGATCCCTGGGCTGGGATTCCCTGGGAGAAAGTGGAAAAGCAACAACAGATGTGATCTCAAGAACCAGACAAGGATAGGAATTAAAAGGTTAGTGAAAATAAATTAAGACTAAATTGATTTCTTGTGTTTAATAGAGTTTTTCTTTCTGTCCTTTTCTCCCTGAAGCAACATTTGGCATATATAATAGCACACCGTCTCTAGTCACTCCTAAGAGCTGGAAACTACCTGTAGGAATAGGGTGCAGAGCTCAGCTTCATTTAAATTAACCTAGAGCACCTAGCCTCCTTAGTGCTGGGGGAGGGGCTGACTCCCACCTGCTCTCCCCTCTGCTCCATATTGGCATACAGTTCATTTAGGAGAGCCTCAGTCCTCTGGCCCACCTCACAGAAAGCAGGCTTACCTTTAAGTTGAACCCAAAATGTAAATCTCCTAATTGGCATCTTATTAGTGCAAGCAGAAAAGCCCATTGTCACAGAAGAGAAACCTTCCAAGCCCTTTCCAATTAATCTTTGGCTATGGCCAGTCCCTGCTCACTCTGTCAATGGGGCTAGCTTCCAGCATGTATTGGAGGTGGGAAATGGTGACAGCCACATGTGCCAGGATCTCTGGGCTGGAATATCAGCTCCTCATGGCTGCTTGTTTCAGTTAGATTCCCAAGGATGCCTTCATAGGGAACAGGCTCTGGAAGAGGAAAGAGAATTTGCTGCTGGGACATCCAAATGGCTGCACCTGGGACACAGCAATGGAAGAGTGGTAGGAGAGGACTGGATGGTGGGGTCTTGGGTTGTAGCTACGCAGTATCACAGCTCTGAGATGTCCTGGAGTGTGGAATTTTCTGCCTATACTGGGAGGCAGAAAGAACTTCCTCTGTGAGGTATACAGGGCATATTCAAGGAGTATTCATGGCAGAACCATGAAATCCTTACCTTTCTAAGTTGCTGTCTTATTGTATAAATGCAAAGCCAGGTTGGATTTGAGTTCTGTTTAAGAAAGCCAAACAAGTTCGGGCCCATCTAGAAAGATCTTCAAGTCTTAGGAGCTATTTGTGGTGCTAACTTTGGAACTTCAGTTCCTGCCCTGGGTTTTCCCTACAGGAAAATTGATCAGGGAATATTCCCTTTTTCTTTGTTCTCCTTCAGTTCTTTCCTTCTTTCTTTTTTTCTGCTAGTGCCCTTGCATTCCCCCCGAACCAAAGGACTATCTCAAATGTTCATGAGGATACAACCAACACAATGAAATGAGCAAAAGAAAAGAAAGCTGGATGTGTTAGCTCACACCGTTAATCCTGGGACTCACGAGGCAGAGGCGGGCAGATCTCTCTGACTTGAAGGTGAGCCTGGTTTATATAGTGAATTCCAGATTAGCCAAGACTCCATACTGAGACCTGTCTCAAAAACAAAACAAATAAAACAAAACAAAAAAGAAAAGAAAGAAAAGAAGGAAAGAAAGAAAGAAGGTAGGAAGGAAGAAAGGAAGAAAGGAAGAAAGGAGGAAAGGAAGGAAGGAAGGAAGGAAGGAAGGAAGGAAGGAAGGAGGAAGGAAGGAAAGAAGGAAGGAAGGAAGGAGGAAGGAAGGAAGGAAAGAAGGAAGGAAGGAAGGAGGAAGGAAGGAAGGAAAGAAGGAAGGAAGGAAGGAAGGAAGGAAGGAAGGAAGGAAGGAAGGAAGGAAGGAGGAGGAGGGAGGGAGGGAGGAAGGAAAGAAGGAGGGAGGGAGGGAGGGAGGAAGGAAGGAAGGAAGGAAGGAAGGAAGAAAGGAGGAAGGAAGGAAGGAGTAATGGTCAAATGACACTATCAAAGGAACTGATAATAAATGAGCTCAGGCTTTTAAATCGGGAATGAAGGAAAGGGCGTCGCCAGGCTGATGGGTGCTTGTCCCCAGTGCTCCTCATCTGAGAGGTCTGTGCTGACATTTGGGTGCGGTTAACATGGGGAGACCGATGTTGGGGGACAGGTAGCAATCACCTTTTTGTTCCTAACATATAGATATCGATTTGCTGCCAGAGCTTTAAAAACACAGAAAACCAGATCTCGTTCTGCTTAAAACTTTGCCTGATGTCAATTTTTAGAATTCTATCCATTGTAAAATCCCACCTGATCCCTAAGGTTGAAGAATACCTTTTTAGTAAATTCTTGTTCTATTGCCAGGAACCAACATGCCCCACAAAAGCAATGCAATCTACCAGACAGGATGAGGGGTGGAGGAGTGTGTTATTTCTGGAGAGCCTGGCATGAGTTAGGCTCAGGGACTGTCCCACTAGATCCACACAAACCACTTTGAAACATTTCATGAATTACTTTCATCACTCTACAGTTGAGGAAGCTGTGGCCTCAGGGCTGGTTTATCTGCCTACCAGTCAGTGGCAGATCTGGCTATGAAGCCCAGTTCCCATGTTTCATATCTGTGCCTCATGCAGTGACTGGCTGCTCCAGGGCCCCTGCCTAAGTTGGTAGGTTTCATCCTTGGGCTTCATACAGCCCTGTATCATCACTCAACTTTGGAGACTGGATGGACATTTTCTGGAAAGTTCTTTGGGATCCTATACCCCCAGGCCAAAGTGCATGCCTCTTCTCCCTGTGCCAAAATATGCCAGGTGGAAGCCTTTCCTAAATGACCCTGTTCAGCCTCCATATTGGGAACCCACATTCTTTTCTAGAGAAAGAAAGTGTCTTGAGGCCAAGCTCAGGGTGTTTGTCCCTTTGGTCATTACAGTTTCAGCATAGGGTATGATGTCTCTTGTTTCTTTGTACTCAATAAATGTTTCACAGATGAACAATGATCCAGGCCTGAGAACCTGAGAAACACAGAGAAAATGGAACCTTTAAAGTTTACAGAAGAAACCACCAGAAGAAGAGTATTTTTAGGGTGAGGGAGGATAGTTGTTTGTTTGTTATTTGTTTTGTTTTTCTAGATAGGGTTTCTCTGTGTAGCCTTAGCCTTCCTGGAACTCGTTGGTTAGACCAGGCTGGCCTCACTCATAGAGATTCATCTGCCTCTGCCTTCTGAGTGCTGGAATTAATGGCATGTGCCTCCACCACCCAACCATCTTGTGGATTTTTTTAAAAAGATTTATTTTTATTGTCTGAGCTGCTTGGATGGCAGTGCTGGAACCAGAAATCCATTCCCGGGAAGAGCAACAGGTGCTCTTCCGGCCTGGGCTCTCTCTCCAGCCCACCACTTCTGTTTGTTTTTATTTTGTTTTTCCAAGACAGGGTTTCTTTGTCTTGGAATTCGCTGTATAGACCAGGTTGGCCTTGAACTCTTGGAGATCTTCCTGCTTTTGCCTCCTGAGTGCTAGGACTGAAGGTGTGCACCACCAGAAGCCAGTACTACCTTTGTGTTTTAATAACACACTTAAAATTAGTGTATCAGTCAGAGTCCTTAAAAAAAGAGAGTCACTAAGGTATTTAAACAAGTATTTATTTATGAGACCAATTATGGAAATTGGTTCCTGGAGGAACAAGATGTCCCACGGTAAGTGGTATGCACACTGGAGAAACAGCAAAGCCAATGATATAATTCCGGTCGTGTCCAAAGTCCTAAGAGCAGGGCACGAGTGACTCAGGGTAGAAGGTGGGTGTCTTAGCTCAAAGCAAAGGATGAATTTGCCCATTCACAGCTCTTTTGTTCTCTTTGGGCACTGTGGAGATTGGATGAAGTCTACCCCTGGGAGGAAGCCCTGCCTATGATGTGTTTTCTTCTTTCTCTGTCTACAAATCCAGCGCTATTTGCCTCTGGAAATTCTCTCACAGACACATCCAGATAAAACCCGGGTGCTTCATAGCTCAGTCAGGCTGAGACCTAGAAACAGTCATGGGCAGGAAATGTAGGGTCAGCTGTGAACCTCAGTCATGGTTAGATTAAAAGGTATAAGGATGAATGAAGGTTGGAATCTAACACACATGCCTTCTGTGGCCCAAGCTGGTTCTCCTCTAAGGCCCAATGAAAGATAAGTCAGGAGAGTGATTAAGCCCACCTTCCACACCCCTCCTAGTCAGTCCTAGGCCTTTCAGTACGCTCACCATGAGTTCCTGATGGTAATCCTTGCTACACATGAATTTCTTCCTGTAACCCTCTAAAAATTGAGCAGTTTATGAACCTATCTGAAAAATTAATTTATGGTTTGTTTGTTTTGTTTTTGCTTTCTTGAGCCATGGTCTTACTCCGTAGCTCAGGCTAGCCTTAAACTCATTATGTAGCCCAGGCTGGTTTGGAACATGCAGCAATTCTCCTAGCATGGTCTCTTGGATGCTAGAGTCACAAGCATATGCTACTACAGCCAGTGGGACAGTTGTTTGTGTGTGTGTGTGTGTGTGTGTGTGTGTGTGTATACATGCCTGTGGAGGTCAGTGATCAATGCTGAGTTTCTCCCTCAATTGTGTTCCATCTTAAGTTTTGTAACAGGGCATGGCTGGCATACCCTCCCTCCACCCTGAACTCTGCGGCTCAAGGGCTGTGCTGCTCTTCCCCCAGGGGCTCTTACCTATATAATCCAGACATTTTGGTTATCTGCCCCCTCTTTTGTACCTTTGGGATTACAAAAAAGAAAAATAAAAGAAAAGGTAGAGACTGTAACAGCTTAGCAGTTGGCTAGTCTGACAAGCCCCAGGGAAGTCCTGTGTTCATTTCCATAGCATTAAGATTACAGACCCACACTTGCTATACCAATCTTTGGTTCTAGGGACCTGAACTCACATCTTCATGTTTGCATGGCAATCACTTTGTTTCCACATCTCTTGGATTCCAGAGAATTAATTTTAAGAAAATATTCTATGGTATCCTAGCTGACAGTCAATGAATAAGTAAATATAGAAAATGTAATTTTATATAATGTAGTTTTTAATTCAGCTGTAGAAAACAAAAATATGATATCATTGGTAGTTGAATGAAAAAAAGAAATAAAAAGGAAAGGAAAGGAATATGACTGCTCCTCAGTATGGTGCCAGAGGCTGACCCATCTGGGAGAGTCCAGAATGGACATGACCCTGATCCATGTGGGAGAGGGGGAGACTAAATTTAGCAGCCAGGAGGCCAAAGATACAAAAGGAGCAAAAGGAGAGGCAAGTAACCAAAATGTCTGGATTATATACAGACCAGCCTCTGGGCTAGAGAGTTCAGGGTAGAGGGTGAGGTATGAGAAGCATACCATGTAACAGGTAGGGGTTTAGGGATGCTGGGGGAACCTGGAGGCCAGGTCTGCTTTGACATGTTAAATAGGCACCTCAGATGCTTGTCCTGGGTTTGAGACTTAACAATAGGAAAATGGGTGGAAACAGAAGACACCATGTTAAGTAAAATAAGCCAGGCTTGGAAAGATATAGAATGCATGTTTTTGCTTGTATCTGGAATTTGAAAAGGTAAAGAGGACAGGAAAGTAGAAGGGGGATCCTTGTTGGGGAAAAGAGAGGGGGAGAGATGGAGGGTAAGAAGTGGTGAATAAAATCAAAGTATGCTATAGGTATGTAAGAGAATGTCACAATGAAATCCACGATTCTCTACAACTAATGCACCCTAGTAAAAACAGGACGCCACACTGTAGGAAGACACGCACTTACTATTTGTTAAATAAAGAGTTAAGAGTAGGCAGCCTTAAGAGAGAGATAGTGCGCTAAAGCTCTTTCTCAGACTCCTCTCCGACTTCCCAGTTGGGCTCTGTGAACACCGCCTGCAGACGGTGTCCTCTTGACTTCTTGCCTCTGGATGGCCATGTTTGTATTCAGATCAGCTTTGGTCAGGGAAGCGCCTCATAAACTTGACTCAGAGAGCATCTCAGACCACCTGTTCTGCATGGAGAGGCAGCCTTGGGAGGCAGCTCTTGCCTGAGAGAACCATTTGATTGTAAACCTCTACTTTCTGTGGCTCAAGGTCCCCACCTGCCTGGAGTTCCACCGACTGAGGGAGGGGAGCCCGTCCTTGGATTGTTCTCATCGTGAAATAATTTCCAGCCAGCTACGTTGGAGCCTCGGAACCATGCAAAGTGTTGTCTGGAGAAATCTTGCCCAGATATAACATTGAGACAACATTTAAAACCTCATTTAAGTGAACACAAAGAGAGGGCTCCTGGGTAAAAGAGACTTAATTAATCTCGTTTCTGTGTAGATACTTTTAATTAAATGTAACTCCACATTCCTTGCAAGTAGATTGGAAGGGCCAGGCAGTCTTGCTACTTGGTGGAGCTGTTTGGGGGGGCTGTTAGGTGGGCTGAGGCAATCAGACACCCTGGAGGTGTGTTGCTGCCCCAGGGCTGGAAACAAGGGATGTGCCTCCGCCTTCTTTCTGCCTCCATCTCAGGCAACAGGTGCCTCCCGGCTTGAGCTCCGGTGTCATTGTCATCTCTTGAGCGCCTCCTTCTCTTCTATGTTCCATCTTCAGTTCTAGTTCAGGCTCTTGACATTCTCTCCTGGGTTATAGTAGACTCCTCATGTCCTCCCCTCTCCATTCTGCATCCCTTCTAGTCCATTCTAATTTAGCCAGCAATCTGGCTCCCCTACTTTCATTGAAACAGAACTCCTCTGTTCAATAATTCAAAAGAGCTTCCTATGTTCTCATTAAGTGTGAGATTTTCCTCTTGGTGTGGCCGAATGATGGTATCCCAGAAGGCGGGTGAAACTGTGTCTGGAGAAGGGGATGGGCTGGGATGGAGCCAACAAGAAGTCTCCTGGGGATAAAGAGGACCAGAGTCAAGCAGGTTGTACAAATCAATTTGACCGATCTGTGAAAAGGGGAGGAAATTGGATTTGAGTCAATAGACATCTAAGAGACCAGAGGAGAGGCAGCATTCTCATTAAAGGTGAAGGCTCCTTGAATTCATGATCCCAAGAGATACCAGCTGAAGGGAGCGTCTGTTGGGTGATCTGTAGCCCTGAGCAGATTATCCAGGTGTTACCATTGTGTTGCAGACTGCTCTGCTGTGATCACAGTGAAGATGGGTAGCTCACAGTGAGACTGTCCCTCCTGGTGTGTAGATCCCACCTACTTCTTCCCTTTCAGATGGGTGGGGCCATTTGACTGAACTTTGGCCAAAGAAATAAAGGTGGAATTGCAGCATGCTCAGATCTTCAAAGGTCTGCTGCTCTCCCCTTCGGCTCCACACTCAGCTGGACATAGCTCCAAGGAAGGATTTAGAAGATGACAAAGATGTTAGGCAGACAGACTCTGAGCCGCTGAGTAACTCAGATGTGTGAGATGGTGGCATGACTAAGGAAACAGCATGCCGAGTAAAGGGTTGAGCCTGTCCCTTGAGACTCACAGGCTGGTGTTGGGAGCTGGAGTCCAGTGGAGGGTGTTAGGGTCATGGGAGATGAACCAGGAATAGATTAATGTCTACCTCGTGGAACTAAGTTAGCTGTGTTAGGCCTTGGGTCCCACCTTTCTTTTCTACACATCTCTATCTGCTCTTCTTCCATTAGGCTCCCACCAGAAGCCAAGTAGATGCTGGTGCTATCTGTTTTCTTGTGATGCTCTAAACCGTGTGTGTGTGTGTGTGTGTGTGTGTGTGTGTGTGTGTGTGTGTGTGTTACTCTGTCTTTTGAGCTTTTGTTATATCAATAGGAGCAGAAGACAACATCAAGCCACTGAGATATGGGGACTGACATACCAGTCACCCTCTCATAATTAACCATTTGCTATAAGGAATCTCTTTGGAGAAAAATAATGTGGATCTAGACCACACTGGGTTCCGTCAGCAAAAACCCATGAAGGTCTTGTCACACCCAACGGAGCACTTGCCATACTAATACAGTCAGCATACTCCTGTAACTCTGAGGTGCCTATCTAGACGGGGTTCTACCTCAAAATGGAAGATTAGAGCACAGAAGCGGTAGATTCCTCTGAGATACAGCTGCAAGACCACAGGCTTGTAACAAAAGCAGTTGACTTCCTCCCTCCCAGTTGTGTGTGCTGATTGGGGTAGCAGCCTCAGGCTGAGGAGTGTGCTCAGATCTCCACATGTGGCTACTTCTAGATCATGGCTGATTGCAGAAATGCCAACCACTCAGCTAAGTCATGCAAGCACACTGAAGCTCTGCTCTCTGGTGCATTGCTAACGTTGCATTAATCAAAGCAAGCAATGAGCCCAGAGTCAAGGGATGTTTACACTGTGGAGAGGGAAGGAAAGGAGAATTGCAGGCTTATAGCTCAGTGGTGGAATACTTGCTAGCCTGCACATAGGCTTTGGATTTGAATCCTAGGATTGCCAAAAAGACCACAAAAAAAATTTAGTAATGCCTTTAATAAGACCATTTCTGCCTAAAGTTTAATATCCTTGGGCCTGAGGGCCCAGTATTTGAGTAAGAGGCATTGTACCTGCTTGGATGTACCAGGGTAATGGAAACAGAACTTGGAGAAAAAAGCTCCAGTCTCTTGTCTTGCTGTGGAGTGGCCTAGCACCTTTGGAAAGTCACTTCTCTGTGGGCTGCACTTTAATTATCTGGGACGTGAGCAAGATGGGCAGAGTGATTTCTACGATCTTTTCAAGCTTGCAGCTCTGAAGGCCCTAAGCAAATCACCTCTGTGACCCTAAACTGTGGTCCTTCTGAGGCTGTTTTCTTCCAGCCAGGCCTGTGTGCTGTGCGTGCTCTGTACAGTGCAGGAACACATGGCTTTTGCAGAGCTGTCCCGGGAGGGAGCTGGGGAGAGGTGGCTGAGTGCAGGCTTGAGTGTATTTCTCTGTGTTTCTAAAAGCCCTTAGATCAGGCTGCTCAGGGCCTGATAATTTTTCCATTAAGAGGAAATAATTTTCTGGGTCTGTTTTGGTTGTATTTATCTGCAGTTGACAGCGTCAGCCACCTCAGCCGTGACATACTGCCCGCCCCCCAGACCAGACGTGTACTTATGGGGAAATGAAAGGGGCAGAGGTCTCTCTTTCTCCAGGCTGGGATGAAGGGGAACAGAGCCACAAAGTGACCCTGGTATCTATCTCATGTGACCCACGGGTGACCTCAGGCACTTCCCACTCCATTTCATCCCTAGAAAAGAAATGTAAACAACCACTGCAGCATGAACACCCCCACCTGCTGCCTATCGCTTCCCCTAAGCCAGCCTGACAATAACCATTCATCACCAAAAAGAAAACAAAGTACGGAGAAACAAAAACCAATCTAAGGCCGCAAATTGACGTCAAACTTTGAAAAATGGACTGTGAGATGCTGTTCGGTGTGCTGTCTGCCTTTGAGAGCAGACTGGGCTGGGCACCTCCTTGTCTCAAACCCTCGTGGCCTCTAGTTCAGTTTGGAGGTGACTACAGACCAGGGATCTGGCTTGACTTTCAAAGGTAATATTGGAATGGGGACGGAGAGTCTTCTAAGCAGCCTTTGAGCATTGCAGCAGAGAAATAGCTGCCTCTTGCATCAGGAGGATTGCTGTCTTGTGCTGGGAGAGCTTCAGAGGCTGAGCATATGACAGGGTGACATCGGATCCATGACACCCTTCTGGGTTCTGCTCTCTTGGGAACTGGGGTCTAAGATCCTGGCAGGTCTGGCTTCTGGGGAGCCTGAGGAAGAGAGAAGTCAGAGATATTGATAGCTCACACTTGTGTGCATAGAGACTTACCCAAGTTCAAGTCCCTTTCAAAGACATGACCTCACGAGACATGCTGATTCCACTGCACAGCAAGGCAAGTAAGGGGCACAATCTCCCATATTCCATGAACCACTCAGAGTCAACAGCCAGGATCTCCTGCTGCCTAAGTGTGCAAAGTCCCAGAGAAAACCAGAAGTCCTTCAAAGAAGGTTCCCTGGAGAGGAGCTGAGAAGGTAACGGGTCAGAGACACATGGAATTTTCTCCTTGGATTTGTCTGGGGTCTTCTTACCTGTTTATCCCATAGACCAGCCCCTGGGCAAGATGGAAAGGACGGTGATTGCTCAGAGAACAAAGTGTGAAGATTTGTTTCTCTCTTCCAGAAAGTACTGGTTTCTTTTTCTTTCCTTCCTCTGCCTTTCCTCCTCTTTCCCCTCTTGGAGTCAGGTACTAACTCTTCAAATGGGTGCCCAGTGCCTTTGACGTGTTTCCAGATGTTGTGGCCCCCCTTCCAACCAGCCACATCTTTGAAGAATAGGTTAGCCAGTGGAAGCATCATCCACACCCTCTCTGCCTTCCAGCCCACAGCCAGTCCCTGGGTCATTGTCCGTCTGCTCCGGGGCCTGAACTCTGTAACAAGATCCAGATAATCCAACAGGCAGAACAAAGGCAGGCTTCCAAGGTTCGAATCCACGTCTCCCTATGAGCCTTCCACCTCCAGTCAAGTTAATTAACCTCTCTTAGCTTCAGTTTCCTTATCTGAAAAAGGAGCATAATAACACCTCATAGGGTTATTGGGAACTTCAAATGAATTTATGTAAAGAACTTAGCACAATGCCTGAAGCATAATAAATATTCAATAAATGTTAGTTATTTTTGGCTTTTAAACCTATTCATGCTCCTGTCTTGGTAACGACTAATGAATCACTCCAAAGTTAAAATAGATATGTTTTTACAGCAATCTAATTAATAACAAAGACTTTATTCCCCAAGTCACACCTTTGGCAGGGACCCTCTATTTTACTGAGGTCTTCCACTTAAACGCTCACAGTATGACCCAGGCTCCAGGCATGTGGACATCTAGAACTGTCTGCCAACATTCCCATCCTGCAACATTCCCATCTGATCTGGAGCTCACACCCTACAGCATATGCAAGATCTGGAACCATCAGTGTGTAATAAAAAAGGGACATGAGTGGAGGGCAAAGTGGAAGGAGCTACAGGTGTCTGTAGCCTGGTACCATCTATGGCCTGGTACCATCTCAGCAGGGAGGCAGAGAATGCAGGTGGAATCTAAAGACCAGGATTCAGCCCTTCCCTCCATTGTGTTCTATTGTAGTGTGCTGGCTAGTTTTTTGTTTGTTTGGTTTGGTTTGGTTTGGTTTGGTTTGGTTTTCTCAACTTAACACAAGCCATCCCTGGTCATTTAAGTAAAGTGACCCTCAACCGGGGGAAACAAATGCCTGTATTAGCTTGGTCTGCTGGGAGGTTTTTAGGGGCATTTTCTTGATTATCAGTGTGGGAGGGACCAGCTCACTCCAGGCAGGTGTACAAAAAGGCAAGCAGAAGAAGCCATCGATTGCAAACCAGAAAGCAGCGCTTTTTCATGGCTTCTGCTTCAGTGCCTGCCTCCAGGTTTCTGCCTTGAGTTCCCAAACTGAAGACTCCTCTTCATAATCAGGATATGTAAGCCAAATAAGCCCATTCCTCCCCAAATTGTACTTATTGTACCCGGGTGTTTTATTACAGTCATAGAAAGAAAACCAAGACACGCAGGTATCAATTAGTTCCTCGACCATTTCCCCCTCTCAGGAAATACTAGGAATAGATAACACAAATAAACAGCATTTTGTTAATGATCTATACTGAGGTAAGAATTTTCCTTCAGATGGCTTGGAGAACTTTCGGTTCTCAGTCTTACTTGTACTGCACATGAAGCATCTGGCCCACTTATTCTCTCTGGAGCTGTTGGTTGTAAGAAGCAGGGCCCGGGAAGATGACTCAGTCAGTGAAGAGCTTGCTGTGCCACATACAGACCCGAGTCTGGATTCCCCAGTAAAGGCTGAGCATAGAGGAGGGCACCCTAGTGCTGGGAAGGCTGAGGCAGGAGGCTTCCTGGAGATTACTGGCAGGGCAGTCTAGATGACTGATAAGTTCTAGGCTCAACAAGAGGTCCCATTTCCAGAATTATAGACGAAGACACATCATGTGGACCTCTGGCTTCTATGCACACACACACACACACACACACACACACACACACTGTAGAGACCCCTAGGCCATCACTGCAGTGTTCATGGAGAGGAGAGGTTGATGGGAATCATGGTCTCAAGGCTGGGTATCTGCAGGGCATTGTGGGAAGGGAAGAGATAAGCCTGGCTCAGCAGTAGCTGAGTTCTGCATCTCTGCCTTTCTGTAGGAGCTTTGCTTTTCTCCCTTTGTGTTTTTTGCCTTTCTTGATAAAGTCCCTATCCTCTTTCCACTCGTCAGCTTACCTGATGTGCTTCTCATTTCCACATACCTTATATCCAACTTGTCTGTGCCCACAAATTCCCTGGTCCTGTGTTTGTGACAGCAAAGTGCAAGTTCCTTTTCAAAGTCTCCGACAACTCCAGAAGGAATCTGATCTTCGCTCTTCCCACTGAACTCAGGCCATTGGCTCAAGCCACTTTATGGATCACTTTGACTATCCTGCCCACCCTTTCTCATTTACCTGTTGTTGGGGAACAGGGTCATGAACTCCTAGGTGAGGGGAGTTCTCAGGTGGAACTGTGAATTAATAACTTTCTCATAGTTGTGACTAAATATTTGGCAACAGGCAACCAGAGAGGGGAGAGGAATTCATTCGGGTCCTGGGTTGAGGGAAGACAGACCATCAGGTGGGGAACACATTGGCACTCAGGCAGCAGGGATGGATGAAGCCAGAGCTCAACTAGGTTTCTCCTTTGTCCCTTTTTACCTAGTCCAGGACTGCAGCAGGGAGATGGGACCACCGTATTCATCCTCCCCGAGAAAGCCCTTATAAGACACATTTACAGGTGTGCCTCATCAAGCTCTGTGTGGGTCTTAATCCAGCCAATCTGGCATTTGAAATTAACCAACACAAGCCAGTTGTTTCCCTAGAATGGGCTTCAGATGGGTTAGTAAGCCAGGAAAAATCCAGGGGCATGTAAGCGAGTCACCTTTTCAATGTGCTCGGGGTTCATCATCTGGAAAGTAGGTGACCATGAAGATAAAATGAGGGAGTCACTAGAAGTGCCTGCCAGACCTCTGATCCAACCCATGCCACTCCTTCCCAGGGACTTTTTAGATTCAAGCATTTCTCCCCTCTCACCTGGGCCAATACAGCCTCCCCTGGCTGGTCTCTTGCATCCAGGTTTTCCTCTTCTACATTGGACCAAATCTATTTCCCACCTACTGCCATTTCTGATTTTGAAATGTGAATTCAAGGACCTACAAGATCAACTACTGGTAAAGATGTGGCAAAAGTGGGCATCTCAGGTTTTGCTGGTGGTGCTGCGTATTTTTATGACGTTAGGGGAAGTTAAGGCAGTGATATCTACAAGAAGACCAAAACTTTTGATGCAGCATTACCACTTTTGACAGATCCACCCCATGGGAACAAACGTTTGAAGGAATGCCACCTTGGGTTGCTTCTTACAAAGCATCATTTTAGGTAATGGCATAGTTGTAAACAAACTGGAGATACAAAGGTAAATATCTGAATACATTTTACTAACCCATAACCTAGAAAACAATGTGCACATCTTTTTTAAGGAGTCACTTCTGTGACTGGAGACTAGAGGGCATATTATAACATGGCTAAAGAGTATCATTCATTTTTTTAAGGTCATCTATATGCACATGATGAGCACGGAAGAAGGTGTAGAAAATGACTGGGTTTCCTGCATGGCATTAAGGACCTAGCTGGCTCATGTCACCATTTTTCCCGTTTCCTTTCCTGGCTCCCACAGGGTAAAGTCCAGATGCATCTGCGAAATATCAGACTTCCTAGCGCTTACCTGTTCAGTCCTGTGTCCCCCGACCTACCCAGGAGGCACAAAGCTGCCTGTCCTTCCCCCAGGAAGCCACAGTTCCCTGCAGCCTCATGTTTGCTCATGTGGCTACCTTAAGAGAATATATAGAGGGTCTTTTCTTCCGGGTTTGCTGGGGATGGAACTCATATGCCTGGGCATATACAGTAGGTGCTCAATACATGTTTGGGACTAGGGAGAACAAATGAATGAACGGCTGGTGACCAGGGAAACCTCTGATGTGCAACCTCCTTTGTAGGCAGCCCTGCTCTACTCAGTATCTTTCCCCAAGGGCTGGCTCTGCTTCCTCAGGTGCTGGTTTGTCAAGGAACCAGCAAATAAACCCGGATGGCAGGTGACTAGGCAGGTGTGCGGGAGCAGGGTGCACTACAGCCCCACCTGTTTCTTCTCCAAGCTCTTCAGCCTGCTCTGCCTCCCTGAGCCCACTCAGGGTAAGTGGGTAATGGTGAAGGAAGGGTGGAGGACGCAGGGAGGTCCCAGCATGAAGCTGTAAGCAGGCGTCGTCCTTATGCTAATTTCTCTGTGGAGCAAGGATGTGTGTTTGTACGGATGAATGGGCACCTATGGATGTGGGTGTGTGAGCATGTGCATACTCATCGGTAATTAATTACAAAGCCTCACGCTTCTGTGGTACTTTATAGTTTATAAAGCATTTCACGTCCATTATCCCATTAAGTCCTCGTAAAACCCCGTGACTTATGCTGTGATAGTTATTTACATTTTTGCAAAATAAGCCTTAGAGAGTTTAAGTGACTTGCTTCAGATAGTACCTTGAGGAAGCTTAGGAGAAAAAAGAGAGCATAGGCATCCCTGGCCCTGTGTCCCCGGCCCTGTGTCCTGGTGCTGACATTCCTCCTGATACCAATGGTGACTGACAGGAGGCACAGTAGGCCTTCACAGCGGTGTCAGCTAGGCACCTCACCAGGAAGGATGCCTTGATAGTCAGCTCAGCACTCACTAGCTCACGCTGATGAGCCACAGACACAGTGGGTGATATGTGTGTTTGTGGGAGGGAATGAAACTTAACAGACAAGAGCTCACGCATTGACTTCTGGTTGGCTTGAGTACCGACATTGTTGCTGTTTTTTTGTTGTTTTGTTTTGTTTTGTTTTGTTTTGTTTTTCCTAGCCATGGACTATTGGGCAAATTACTGACACTCTTCATTCCTTAGTGATCATATATGAAAAAAAGAGATGGCTCTTCCTGACCTTGACTGCTGGGCTGTGGAATGAGGACAGTGTGTGTAAGGTGCTTTGTACAAGGTCTGATATATATCCAGCCCTCAACAGCAACAAACCAGATGAGGGGCCTGAGTCTTTCTGGGTGTTCCTGCAGAGTTCTAGGTGAAGCAATTCCCTCTATTCATCTCTGGGACCTAGCTTCTTCCTAAGATCCTATACTGACTGTGTTTCATGTTACTATAACAAAATACCTGGCAAAACATCATATGGAGGAAAGGGCTCATTTTGGCTCACAATATCAGAAGGAATGACATCATGCTGGAGAGCTGATGACAGACTGTGATGGCAGGAGCATGCTGTGGCTGCTTCTTCACATGGTCGCAAAGCAGCGAATGCAGGCTGCAGCCTGCAATGTGTATAACCTTCGAGACCCCTCCTCAGGAACCAAATGCCCCACAACTTCCCCAGAGAGCTGTACCAGCTGAGGAGTGAGTGTTCAAACACATGAGCTGTCCAATCACAGCAGAAAGGTGGCAGGAGGAAGTGCTCCGGAAGAGGCCAGGCTTCTGGGGCAAAGGCATGGTACAGTTTGCAAAAGAGGGTGGAGACGTGGACAGGCCAAGTGTAGGATCAGGCCTGAAGATGTCACTCAGACCGAACTGTGTGAGTGCTAGGCAGGAGCTGCAGCCCCTTCAAGGCGGGAAGGTGGAGCCCATCACAAGTGTACCTCTGCTCATGTTTACTTGCCCATCCTTCAAGCTCTGACAGGTTTTCTTAGCACCTGGGTCTCAAAGCCAGAAGATCTGTTTGCACCCTGTTTTCTTTACATACTACCTACGTGATCTTAGACTAATCCCTGAGTCATGCCGGGTTGTGTTTTCCACCTCCGTAAAATGGAAAGAAAGGGATGAGTCTGAATTACTGTCACCTAATGAGCAAAATCTCCCTTTCCATATGTGGAAGTGACCACCTGCCCATAGAAAGCTGAAGAAATGCGCCTGTGTGAACGGGCGTCTTTCTTTGTTGTACAGTTTTGACAGACCATCGACTGGAATGGAAGCAGAGCTATCTGGAAAGAAATATGGTCACAGTGGCACAGACAATGTGCCCCAGGACCTGGAGAAGTGGAAGGTGGGTTCTGAGTCTTCCTCCATGAGTGCTCACCTCTTCTGGTCCATCTTTAGTGGCGGTCCAAGAGGTCATTCTAGAATGTTCATGATTATCTTTAATTCCTGTTTCTTCCTCCTAAATTCAACATGTGACTCTTTCAACAGATATTTTTGAGCACGTGCTGTGTGCCGGGTACTTTTTATGTATGTCTGCACTTCAAACACGTCCCTTCAAAGACTTGGCCTGAGGCAAACCTGAGTTTCATAGGGTGCCTGTGACAACAGGCGGGGCCATCTCAGCCGGCGCCGAGAACAAGCACAAAGGGTGGAACCCAGTGCTCTTTAACGGGCTGATGTCCCAGGGGTCAGTGAGTCTGAAGCCCCTGCCATGTCACCCAGTTAATGGGGAACTAGAACTGAACCTTGAGTGTCAGGATTTTGAGATTTAGCACAGCTGTATAACTATCTGGCTTTGTCCCTACCTAAGACTGTTGCAGGGACACCCCCATACTGCCCCAAGCCAAGTCATCCCCCACACCACCACCATCACCTTCCTAAAGGGCCACCTCCCTAGGTGACTTTCAATGGCCTTCTTCTCTGGCGTAGCTTCTTTGATGATGGATTCCAGATCCCAGTTGTAGTACAGCATCCCCAGTGGCCTTGTGGTTTTCCTTATTCCTCCCAAAGACAAGACTCCCCTCTTCCGTGTGCCCCTCATCCTGGGCCCTCCATTCTTGTCAAAGACAGTGATGGACTCTCTGAAGTTGGCTGCTTCCATACCCATCAGCACTGTCCATCCTTGGGACATTCTTTCCTCCATTCTTTCCTCCCCTATGGACTTTCACTTCCACTCTCTCCTCTCTGGAAGGCATGATCCCATCAAGAAAACGAGCAGGGTAGGAGCCTACCTGCAATTTCTGCCTTAGGAAGCAACCCACTACCTCCTTGAAAAGAGGACAGGAGGAATAAAAAGCAAGTTTGCAACTCAATAAAACATCCAGCCTGCACTTTCTTAGGTGGCCAGGCATGGGAGAGAAGGAGGAGAGCTCAAAGTCGGGGCAAGAGTTTAATGTGAGTTGAGTTGAAACAGACCTCTTCAAAAACCCTAAAATCTTAATGGGTCTCAAATCTGAAATCCGCCCCCCTTTTGTGAGTGTGTGTGTGTGTGTGTGTGTGTGTGTGTGTGTGTGTGTGTGTATTGCCTGTGTATGCATTCTCTTGCACATGTAAAGGCCAGAAAGGGACGCTGAATGTCCAGCTCCACCGTTTCCTGCCTTGCTTCCTTCTGGGACTCTCACTCTATCTAGAGTTAGGTTGTTCTTCAGCAAATCCCAGCAATCCTCCTGCCTCTGCTCCTCCAGCCTGGGGGTCACAGGTGCATATGCTCCTGGGCCTGGCTTTTATGTGAGTGCTGGGGATTTAAACTCAAGTCATCATGATTGCACAGTGAGCACTATTAACCCACAGAACCATCCCTTAGCCCCCCAAATCTGAAATCTTTGAATGTTAGTGTGACATTCCACACCTGACCCCAAGTAAAAGGTCAAAAATCAAAACTTAGGTGCATTGAAAATGTATAAAATTGCTGCCATGTTGTATGTTGGATATATGGGAAACACCTAACAATTTCATGTTTAGTCTTGGGTCCTGTCCCCAAGACATCTCATTATATCTATGGAACTATTCCAAAATCAGAAAAACCCAATGTCTGCAATCCTTCTGGCTTAAGCATTTGGAAGGAAGGATACTCAGTCTGTCCAGGGAGAGCATCACTGGGGCTATTTTCTCTTCTGGCCTCCTAAGCCACCAATGAGAGGGATGCCCAGGAGAAGAGCTGGCCTCGGCTCCTCTTCCCTGAGAGCTTGGTTAAGGTTTAACAAGACAGAGTATTTGTTTAGCAAATTTGAAATATGAGAAGGAGCCAGGGTGAAGAGAGTATCAAAATTCTTGCCAGGGCTGAGCAAAGTAGGGTTTCTATCTTTCCATCTGTCTGGAGTCTGAGCTTCCTCTAGGGGCAGTGTGTGTGTGTGTGTGTGTGTGTGTGTGTGTGTGTGTGTGTGTGTG
>NW_026596039.1:9630520-9638348 GCF_907164565.1 Psammomys obesus
GTGTGTGTGTGTGTGTGTGTGTGTGTGTGTGTGTGTGTGTGTGTGTGACAGGTGTGTGTGTTTATGTGTATATGTGCATACACACACACTCTATCCTCTCTGGGTGTGCTTGGGTGCTAAGGTACCTAAGAGAGGCTGTGTGCCCACCCCTTGGAATGCTACATACTAATGAATGAGGCATTACAATGCTGCTCCCCGAGGGCCCTGAGCCCAGGATCACATCTCCATTAATACACCCCTGGAGTTCATTGTGATTGGCATCGCTACAATAAACAGTAAATGAGTGAATAATAATTGGCCATCTATTTGACAGTGTTTCTGAGGTTGCCATGGCAATCACACCTTTTATTAAGCTTTATTAAGCTTCAGCACAGGGAGTGAGGAGGAGGCAGCCCTAGCATACTGGGCAGCTGCAGCAAAGTCTGACCTGCTCAGTGACCTTTTTTTTTTTTTTTGGAGCGGGGGGGTTTGGGAGGGGTAGCTGTAGGTAAAGTTGCCAGGTCTGGGGACACTCCCTTTTCATTGATTTAAAGAAAAATCAACATCAATTCACCTTCTATGGTGCATCTGGGAAGGCTATTTAATGCCTAACTAGAGATGAAAGGGTTTGTTCCTGCCTTCCCTCTTCTTCAAATATCTGAGAAGTGAAAATTGAGGTGCAGGGACCAGATGATGATGGTATTTTATTTTTGCCATGAGCATTTTCCTCTGAACCATAGTAACAAGTAAACTAAGGACAAATCTGGAAATTAGAACAATGATGGAAATCCTCAGGGAAGGTGCCTGGCTACCCCCCCCCCCCCCCCCCCCGCCCTCTGTCAATGAGTTCTTCGTTGGTCTACGTACAGCTCACTGTCATTACTGACCAGGAGCAAGACTGTGTAAGGTCAGCATCGTTTGCACATACAGGAAAGAAGGGACAGGTCTGCTCACAGGGACAATGCCAAATTCTTTCTCTCTCTTTCTCTCTCTCTCACATACACACTTCATGGAAAATAAAAGCAGCAGGAACTTCTTTCTCCGGTTGAGACTCTGCCCTTCCTTAATTCTCTCTCTCTCTCTCTCTCTCTGTGTGTGTGTGTACTACTGTACTTGTGCAAAGGCCAGAGGAGGTTGCCAGGTGTCTTGCTCTATTATTCCCCACCTTATTTCCTTGAGACAAGATCCCTTACTGAATTGGGGGCACTCACGGTTTTGGCTAAGCCAGTGGCCAATAAGCTGCAGAAATCCTTCTGTCTTTACCCCTCCCCCACAACGCTGGGGTGAAAAGTTACTCATGGCCACACACTTGTCTTCGTATGTGGGTGCTAAGAACTTGAACTCAAGTCCTCATGCTTTTACAGTAAGAGTTCTTACCCAGTGGGTCATCTCATCAGCCTCTCACCTATGAGACAAGGTCACTCACTCAACCTGCGCTCTACAGTCCAGCTAGACTGGCCATCCAGCAAGTCCCAGGAATCTTCTGCTTTTCACTCCCCAGGTGCTGAAGTTACAGAGGCATGCCAGGCTCCTTATGTGGGTGTCAGGGATTTGAACTTGGGTCCTCACTCTTCAGCAGCAAGCTGACTGAACCTAATCCCAGTGCCTCTTGATGACTTCTGTTCGTGACAAGAAGTCAAACACAGTGGGTGGAGAACCCTGGAAGGCATCTGAACTACCCATTGGTTTCTCTGTGGGTTTTAAGACAGGGCTTGTTCTAACAGGAACTGTAACCCAATAGAAGACTCCTGCTTGGAGATGGTCGTGTGGAAGGGCCAAAAATGAACTTTTATATTTTCTTTTTAAACTACAGAAGGTATATATTATATTGTCTCTGTATGTTGTCTGTTGCTGTTCAAGACTTCAGTGCCCTGTGGATGGGGAGCAGAGCTGTCCAAGTTAGCCAAGGAAAATACAGAACACAGAGTAAAATGTGAACCTCAGGTGAATATGTGTGTGTGTGTGTATACACATAACCTTCTTAATGTAAATATGTCCCAAATATTTTGTATATTTTTATTAGTTACCTCTTTTTGTTCATGTGATAAAAATCAGCCATGACCAAAAGACAACTTAAGAAAGAACTTATTTTGGCTTATAATTATAGAGAAAAAAGAATCCAACATGGTGCAGGAGCAGGAAACTGAGAGCTCACAAGTCCAACCACAGCAGGAAGCAGAGGGAGCAAATAGGAAGTGGTTTTTAATCTCAAAGCTGGTAGTCAGTGATAGACATCTTTTGGCAAGGCTGCATCGTCTAAGCTTCCCCAAAAGCACCACCAACTGGAGACCAAGAGTTCAATTGTCCAGAGCAAGAACATGGGGAACATTTCTCACTCAGACCACAGCAGTATTTTATCTGGCAAATCTAACTGCACAATATCCCCTTGATCTAAATTCTCCATGGCGATGGGTTAATGTGCCAGGCATCCCAGGGACACCTACTTCCAGGGTGCCTCAAGCAGGTAGTATGTGTGACCTCCTAGCCCAAGACAATCCCTAGACAGTTAGTACAAGACCGTCAGCAGCTATTCTTATCTCTTGTCAATATCAGAGACTTTGCTAATTCGAAATAATTGGAGTGACAAATTGTCTTCTTTGGTGAACTAAGTAGATGTCCACGTGTGTGCAGTCTACCAGAAATGTCAAATTCAGGGACCCTTGCTGCCCCTCTAGAAAGAAACTTAGCAAGTCCAAGAACCACGCACACTCCTCAACACAATGCTATAACATTCTAAACAAGCTCCACGTCTAGACACTCATCAGAGTCACTCCTAACTCTGTGCCCAAGGGATGCTATGTCCTCTTGAAGTTTTCACTCATAAAGGCTACAATGACATTGACTTCACTGGATGGAGGCTTTGTTTGGGACCAGCTTGCAAATAAGTGTTTGCATGCATGGAGAGCAGAGCCTGAAATGTGCTTTTACACAGACACACCACCTGGGACTGGGAGCAACCCTTCAGTCATCTACAGAAGAACCAATTGGTTCAGCTTGCTTTGGCCCAGGAGAGAATCTTGCAGTGAACGAAGCAAAATTTTGGTTCTCAAATGTGCCTGAATCAACAAAAAATGGGAGAAGGCCCTTGAAACGGTTGAAAGAAATGGCAAAGCCTTGGGGGAGACAAAGTTATGTGGGGAGAAAGCACGTTTTAAAAATTACTGTTGTGGGCCAGCAGGCTAGCTCTGCAAGTGTGACACCTGCCACCAAGACTGAGCTCCTTCCTGGTGACTCACATGGTGGAAAGAGGGAACTGATGACTCCCTTAAATTGTCCTATGACTTCCACGTGCGGCATGGTGCACACATGCCCACAAACATGCAATTCAGAAGTTAGTTTTTACCACTGCAAAATGTACAACTCAACAGCATAATAAAATATATTCATAATTCTGTGCCACCATTGCCACTATCCCTTGTCAGGGCATTTTCTCTAAGTAAATGATAGGCATTCACAAGCACTCCAGAGTTAGCCCTCCCCAGCCCCTAGCAACCGCTGCTACCTCTCCTCTGGACTCACACGGCAAGTATCCTTTTGTGAGGAATGCTCCAGGATATGTCTTGGCAGAGTGGATGGTTCAGAAGTTCTTTCCCCTTTAAGACCAAATGATGTTCATTGTACACATACTCTGTTTTGTGGCACCCGTTCACCTGCTGATGAAGGTTTGTCCAGAGGATTTTTTTTTTTCTAACAATGGTGTTGCTGTGTTATGAGCGAATCCCTCAGCTACTCTGAGTCCTGTTTACTTCATCTTTAGACACACTCTTCTTCTTGTTCCTTAGACTTTGGCTGAGAAGAGCAAAAAAAGAGAATGCATGGAAATAGCCAGAGCCTGTACTGCACTGCTTATTCTCTTTAGAAGCAAAGAAAATACACCAGAAAACAAACCTTTTTCTTCTCTAATGCCTGCAATTACTTTGGTTTTCAAGGTTTTGCATGTTTTCCAAACACGATTGAATGTAAATATCTCGAGGCTCCATATCTCATAGCTCAATTTATTACAAAACTTTGAAATATTTAAGGGTAAATTCAATTAGTAAAAGTGTAATTACTGCCGGAATAAACTATACTTTAAATTTTAATATGCCAAAGAGGATCGCTTTCTGAGCAGAGCAAGCCTTGTGTGATGCATTTTTAATATTTCTAAGCTAACAAAGTGACACAGGACTGAGAAAAACAGTAAGACAATTATTCTGCATTTCATCCCCTCCCCCCAAAACACAAAACTCTTGCTCATCTTCAGTCAAAGTAAATGAACCCTTTTGACTTGATGGCTTCAAGATTACATTCTGTGTATTTAAAGGAGGTTGCTTTTTCTAGGTGAACTTTTCCTGCTCCCATAACTAGAAGGACAGTGCCTGCAGGGGTGAGGCTCCCCAGGGGGAGGAGAAGGTGCTAGGCTGCACTTTGACCCTGTCCTTAGCTACACTTGCCCCCTAGGGGAGCCCTCCAGTCTGGTCAGAGCTCTGACTGCTGACATAGAGTGGCAAGAGAGTATGGGACTGAGGTATGACTAGGGCTGGTCTGTAGGAGCTTCCATGTTCTAGCAAATACCTACGCTCCAGGCACTTCCCAACAGCCTGGAGTCCAGTGGCAGACAGAGAGGAAAAAGAAAAAGGACCCACCAGACCAAGAGGCAACGCTCAGAGCAGCCTCTCCCTGGCCTGGCCACACTTCCAGTGGAGCTTGCAGCTCGTAGGAACCGAGAGGCCTTATGCTGAGAGGCCAAATTCTCTCACCCGAGGCTTCCCAGGCACTTGGAAGGCCAGTAATTAGTCAGTAATTACTCCGTTTAGTGCCTCATTAGGGGTACCACCTTTTGGCAAGTTTTCCAGAAACAGCCTCTTCTCCAGCTCAGGCTCCTAAACTCAGGGAGGGAACAGGCAGGCCCGCTGGCCCCCGCTGCTGTGTGAGTGGAATTAGGGCCATCGCTACCCTCACTAACTCCCACTGGCCCTTGGCCTCCACCCAACTTCTGTGATTATGTTTATCAGTCACTAGCTGGGTTGAGTGGATCCCCTTAGACCTGTGCTTCTCTCACTTCTCCCTTGTACCTTGCTGTGACCAAGTATCAGATATCAACTCAGCTTTGGTTTTCTCCCTGGTCCTTCTCTGATCCCCACATTTCCTACCTACACGTGACTTCAGGGGCTTGGGACAATGGCCTCGGTTAGTGTCCTTTACAATCCAGACACCAGAAGGCTTGATAATTCTAGCAGCCCAGTGCGCTCTCCCTGGGCACCTGGTGCACCTGGACAGCAACTCAGAACGTGTCCCGGGCTTCCGTGGACTAGCAGGGAAGGCGTGGAGAGGATGGGATGAGGGGAGTTGGATCTGCTGCCATCTATGTCCCTACGTCTTCCAAACAGATCCCAGACAAAATCGGTTTGGGTCAGAAGGGAATGGAGCTAGAAAAACGAACTTGAGAATCCAAATGAGAACACCTTCTTTGGGGCAGAGTGGGTTTGTATGGATTCACCGCTGGTGCCTTTGCATCAAGGCCCACTCAGTTTAGGCACCCACTTTATAACGACAAAAAAGGAGCTTGGTACAAGGGGCAAAGAGTCAGCCCCAGTACCTTACCCAGCAGGCATTTGTGGGTGGGCATCTTACTTTGCATTTCCCAGTCAAACAGCTTCATTTGCTTATCCCTGCTTGGCCTATCCTAACACACCCCTCTCAGGCTAAAAAGGTCATCATATCCATTTCTTTGTGTTCTCTGGAGCCTTCCACTGAGCACCAGGTAGGGACCTCATATGGCTATAACATGGTTTTGTAGGATAACCCTGTGTTCCCTTGACCTCTAGCTGCTTCTTACTGTAGCCAGAGCTCCCATTTGCTTACTTTCCCTGGCCTGGATGGACATTTCCAAGGGTGTCCTGTCCTTTGATCTCTGTGACAATGAATGCACTTTCCCACCACTTCCAGAGAGTTTAATCTTACCTAATCAAGAGCTTCCTTACACACAGCACAGGGAAATTTGGATAGGGTCTGGCCTTTCCAGTAGTGTCAAGACCTACTTGACAGGATCCCAAGGCAGGGGTGCGGGCTGCTGTTTGCATGAGCTCTGCACTCAAATGTAGGGTGGGACCTGGCACCTGATTTCACTGTCTGCAGCTCCGTCTCTATGGAAGCTGCCTCTGTTGCTAAGTTACCACAGCCCCTTCAGCGCAGCTTTAGAGCCCAGTGAGGATGCACAGATGGTATCAGGGTCTTGTACAAACAGTACCCAGAGCCTTGGGCCAAGAATCTTTGTTTAGGAGGATGGTTACATCATTCATTTATCCATCTGTCTGTAGGTCCAGATGTCCATCCATCCAGCAATAATGTATGTCATATTTTCCACTGCCAGGTTCCTTACTGCCACACTGTGTCAGGTGGTGAAGATGCAGGAGTCAATTTATCCCGTACTCTCTGGCCGATCACTCTCGGCTTTGTTAATTAAACTCTAGCCATGCAGCTCCTTGTGATAAGAACAGTAGTGGCACTGGGCAGTGATGGCTGTGTGCCAGGTACTGTTTTAAGAGCTTGAAGATTTTATTGGTATCTGTATATGTGTGTAGGCGTGCCTGTGCAGGTGCTGCCTGTGTGTGTGCATGCTGTATGTGCACGTGTGTGTGTGTGTGTGTGTGTGTGTGTGTGTGTGTATGCTTATGTGCACACACAGGCAAGAGCAATGACCTGCAGAGGCCAGAAGAGAGGGTGAGGTTCACTGGAGCTGGAAGTATAAGTAGCTGTGAGCTGCCTGACTGTGGATGCTGGGAACCAAACCCCAGTCACATCTAAGAGTAGTACATGCCCTTAATGGCTGAGCCACCTCTCCAGCCCCAGTTTTTAAGAGCAGACAACCTCTAACAATTGATTCTGCTTACTGTCCCATTAGGTGCTGGCTCTGTCACAGTGCTCATTTTCGAAAGAACATAGAAGCCCAGAGATCGATTCAAGAGTTTATTAGCCAACCAGGAAAGCAGGGCCAGGACCACAGCTAGAGATCCTGGCTCCCAAATACACCCTTTGATCCCTAAATGCTGCTGCTAACGTTTGTTTTTAGCCAGATCCACAGAGAACTTTAAACAGGAGTTAGGACCAGAGGGTTTTCAAAGTCAGGCTGTGTGTTGCATGGAAGCTGAGTCAGTATGAGGGGGGATGAAGATAGACCAGCAAGGAGGGCTTTGCAGGAATCCAGCGAGACAAGAATCAGACCAGACAGCAGGGACTGGATGAGAAAGACTGGGAAAAAATAAAACAAAACAAAAGCCCATGTGACACCCTCATGTGGCCATCTATAAACTTGCTTTAGATTCTGATTTTTCTTGTGTCTGCCCCTAATAATGTTCATTTCTCCCTCTTGATACCTTAGCCAAAGATTTATTTATTTGAATCACGCAGTTCGGTGAAGTTTAAATTTTCCATCCCGAGCCAGCTCCAAAATTCATCTATTCGACTTTTCTTAGCCCTAACCAGGCTGTGGATTCTGGGTGGAAACAATGTATGGTCCGAGGTACCCTTCCCACTCAGAGCCATTTTTATTGGCTGTGGGGGTCTTGATCAGGTTAGGGGCTGTTATTGCCTCATTCTTGCTCTTATTCTGAGGCTGTTCCATCTGGTGGTGCAGCCAAGTGGAGACACAGCTGCTGCTGGAACAGAAGATGTCTCTGTAAGTGTACCTTCAGATGTCCACTAATGTGCACAGAATGTACTAAGGACTAAAGGAATATAAAGGACATGAACGAATTTATGCTCCCAGTGGTAATGAGGGACTGTCTGCTATGGAATGGAAGCTCATGAAGGGCAAGGATTCTTGTGTGTGTGTGTGTGTGTGTGTGTGTGTGTGTGTGTGTGTGTGTGT